>NC_134483.1:321104981-321284981 GCF_040206685.1 Ascaphus truei
AGTGTTATTTGTAGTACAGTATGGTTTTGATAACCCTTCTACATTTATTTGTATATTGGTTCATCATGTGTGTGTATATACTGTATATATATATATATATATATATATATATATATATATATATATATATATATATATATACAGTATATACACACACATGATGAACCAATATACAAATAAATCACCTCTGTGTGTATATATATATATATATATATATATATATATATCGCTGTATGTGTATATATATATATATATATATATATATATATATATATATATATATATATGTGTATATATATATATATATATATATATATATATGTGTATATATATATATATATATATATATATATATATATATATATATATATATATATATATATATATATATATAGTTGCATGATGAAGCCACTGTACAAATTCATGGGTGAAAGGTGGGTATCGGGCCAGTGTGGCTTAACCCCTTAATTACCCTTGCGGTTATTATCCGATAAGGTGTTTAAGGGGTTAATTGATATCTGAATGTACTTGCAATGTATTGGCTTTGTATTTGCTATGTATTTTGTGGGCAAGACAAGGATGTTTCTGGCGACGGAGACTTATTGATGAGGTCAGTAGTACTTTATTTATTTGAATATGCTACTGTAGTTAATGTTTTTAATAATGGGCAATTAATCTATTATCCATATCTGGATAATAGTTATTTTGCACATTATTGTAATGTAGGTGTTGGAGGGGGGGGTGTATGTATTGAATGTATAGGCCAGGTTTATTTTTTTTACATTCAGGGTTTGTACCGTGGTTCTGCGTGGGACCTCTGGAGACCACCTGCGGGTCTCCTCGGGTATCAGGCTGGTGGTTCCACGGATGACACATGCGGGGATGAAGCGGTGGCCTCACATCTGTGGGGGCACCGCCGACCCATAGGTGTGGGGATGAAGATGTGTGGTCCCACTTCTGTGGGGGCACCGCGGACCCGTTGTGAGCACTTGTGAGTTCCCCAGACCCCCGTGGGAACCACCCGAGGCCCTGCAGACACCTGTGGGTCTGACCCGGGGCTCCCAGACATCCTTGGGCCTACCTTGGGGACCCAATTGTGGCCCATGGTGACCCAAGGAGACCACCTCGGGGCCATGGTGCTGGCGGGACCCACCAGCAGGCCTCCAGAACCTGTTTGAAAAGGGCTGCTGGTACCCTGTAGGTCTGTCAGGTGCCCAGCCAGCCCACCGGGGACTCGCGTGGGGCTGCGTTATGAACCCTGTTTGTGAAAGGATAACTCTTGTATTTATTGGGGGGGGGGGCACGGGGGTGGGTAATGTATTTAATAAATATAATGATGTTTATTTTGGGTCACTGTATTGTTTTTATTGTGGGTACTGGGGGTGGGGGGGTATGTGGGTAGGCCTCCCTTGTGGGTAGTGGGTGAGGGTGGTTAGGCTTCACGGGGTGGGGGGTTAGTGTGGGGGGTATGTAGGCATCCCGAGTGTTGGGTGACGGTGGGTTAACCCTTTAATGACTGTAGCGGTTAATAACCGCTATGGTGATTAAGGGGTTAGGGGACATTACTTTGGATGTTTTAATTTTTGTGTCTGTTTTGCAGCAGTGGAGGGGCCATGGGCAGGATGGAGGGGTGGGAAAGTCAACGGTATGTGGGTAGGCCTCCCTTGTGGGTAGTGGGTGAGGGTGGTTAGGCCACACGGTGTGGGCCATTGGCAGTGAGGCGCTGCATTATATGCACATCGGGATCCCCCTCCCCACATTTATATAAACTGCACTCACAGGAACACAGGCAGGGAGATTTAACAGACACATTAGGGGGTGGAGGCCTTACACAGATTACAGTCAAGGCAGGGAGATTTAACAGACACATTAGGGGGAGGGGGCCTAACACAGATTACAGTCAAGGCAGGGAGATTTAACAGACACATTAGGGGGAGGGGGCCTTACACAGATTACAGTCAAGGCAGGGAGATTTAACAGACACATTAGGGGGAGGGGCCTTACACAGATTACAGTCAAGAAGGTGGGGTTATAACCAAAAGGGAACAGTTATGTTAAAAATATGTATTTAATGTATTTATTGTTGTTTATGTATTTTAAATACACAGGGGGTGTACTGTATGTTGTTTATTGCAATGTTTATTGGGGGCAAATGTCCCCAATAAACATGCTATTCTGCCTTAACCCTTCATTGCCTTAGCGGCTATCAGCTATGGTAATGAAGCAGCATTTCTGTATTTTAATAATATTGTGCAGCAGCAGGGGTCCCCTGAGCTTTGATTTGTGGCTCAGGGAACCCCCTGCTCACTGTACAATATTATTAAAGATACATTCATGCCTATAGTATCATTGATGTGTACTGTATGTTAGGGGTTATAGGGGTTGTTGTTTTATATATATATATATATATATATATATATATATATATATATATATATATAAAATTTATATTCATGTATTTATTTATTTAGATTTATTTATTTATTTTTTGGGCGGCTGCTGTGTGTGAATTTTTTTTATTGTGGGTAGCTGGGGTGGGTGAAGGGTGTATTAGCCCCAACGGTGGTTGTTTAGGGCTTGCGGGGTGTAGCGGGAGGGGTTAACCCCTTCATGACCGTAGCGGTATTAACTGCTACGGTCGTGAAGGGGTTAAGTGCACCCGCAACCCCCCCGCAAGTCCTAAACTCACACCAAGGGCCAAATACTCCCTTCACCCACCCCCGCTACCCACAATAAAGCGGGCACAGTGGGTTAACCCCTTCATTGCCTTAGTGACTATCAGCTATGGTAATGAAGCAGCATTTCTGTATTTTAATAATATTGTGCAGGAGCAGGGGGTCCCCTGAGCTTTGATTTGTGGCTCAGGGAACCCCCTGCTCACTGTACAATATTATTAAAAATACAGAAATGCTGCTTCGTTACCATAGCACATAGCCGCAAAGGTAAGGAACGAGTGTTTATTGATATGGGTGTTTTATTCATACTGTAGATGTGCAGAGGGTCTCCGGAGCGGAACCGCTTTGGTTTTAGATCCGGGGACCCCCTGCTTCCCGAGATACAGGCCCCTTTATGGGGTGCCGGTATCCCTCTGCTTTGTTTACATTCCGCGGTCACGTGATCGGGACAAATAAATGCAGAGGGATACCGGCACCTCATAAAGGGGCCTGTATCTCGGGAAGTAGGGGGTTCCCGGACCTGAAACCAATGCGGTTTATGCACAGCTGTAATATGCAAATAAATGCAGATAATTTACAGATGGTTTTGTGAGGCACCGAAAACGATAATTTTGACTACACCTGTATACTACCTTAATAAACGACCATTAAAATCACGGAGATGGTGTTACATGGATGGGTGCCTTCAATTTATTGTAACTCCACTACATGTGCATCTTAACTATAATACTGCTAATAGCTCTGGGGGTTGGCTTCATGCCAAGTCATTTTCAAATTGATTTGCAAATTGATTGGCATCTGCACATCGGTATGTTAGTACAGTTGCTTTGCTTGGCAGGCGTCTCTTTATGTGATGTGGCTGCCGTGAAGGCTGATTGAATTCTTAATGCTGGATCAATTGTGCTGCTTTCCTTTGAGATTTAGACAGCTGGGCTGTGATCCCCAAAAGCTGTTTGCATGCTAATGAATGCATCTTGCTTTTACTCAGTTGCATCAATGAAATAGTCCACTTTCTAATCCAGGGCCTGTTGTATGTCCAAGATAATCTTTGCTCAAGAGATAGTAAATACACAAAGGAGCATTTTTTTTAAAAATGACAAAAACAAACAAATCATTAGCACTCATTAACATGATCATTTTTCATAAGCCAATATTGAAATCTCCTGAGTGTGTCTGCATGTCTTTCACAGTCCTCCAAACCTGCTACATTCACCCTATTGTCACGTCATAAAGTGGTTAAGATACAAAAAAGATTTTTGGTTGTGACATGCAAATAAGCAGGCTAGGCATGTCTCTTTTAGATTCCTAGATAATAGAGAGGAGTGCGCACACCTCAAAAAAGGAAAATGATACAATTACCGGGGCTCCAATGTTAGAACAAAAGCCTGCAGTCAGTCCTGGGTACATAGAAAAAGGAACAGAGGGCACAACGGATTTAGCAAATCCAAACTCATTTATTGAGCCAACACAACACAAAAAGATTTTTGGTTGTGACATGCAAATGAGCAGGCTAGGCATGTTTCTTTTAGATTCCTATCCATTTTTTTCATGGCTTTTCTAGAACTTTTGCCTGCTGTATTACTCAGTTTAGCCCTGGACAAAGAAGACATTTCTCACTCCAAAACAGCCCTTTTGTCCTTTTGTACTCCAAGTTATCTGTTTGAGCTTAGTCACTGATTCTGCATTGTGAAGCTGGCTTGAGGGAATCCATGAAATATATGGATTGGAAGATAAAACGGCCTATTGTTCTCATTTGTAATTTTGCATGTCACGACCCAGAATCCTTTTCTGCATCACGACTGTGATAATGGGATAACTGAAACAGATTTCGGAACCTATGTAAGACATGAACATACACTCATGGGTATTCAGTCTTGCTGAACTTTATACTGTGGAGGGTATTTGTCACTTTTCTATCCACCATAATCGAAATGTGTCTAAACATTGGCCAACTAACCCATTGTTTGTGACAGCCATTTTTTACTCAGGAAAAAAGAAATGGAAGATGTTGTATCTAGAGTGCTTCAGTACATTTTTAAAAATAATGTAGGAAGACTTCCTTTAATCCAAAAATCCCACATCCTTTTAAATCAAGTACCACACACAACCGATGGACTTCCTTTTAAGATATGCATTTTTAGACCCAGAATACAATTTTCTTCTCAGTTACATCAAGCTGATTGGATGCAAAAAAAGACCTCTATGGCGCCTGGATGACAATCCAACTGTGATTAGACTAATTAGAAAACAAACCCATTTGATCACTACGAGAATCTTCAGAAGTAATTCAACAGATGAACAGACCTCTGATGGACAATCCACATTTGGTTTGTTTTCTGATTAGTCTAATCACAGTTGGATTGTTATCCAGACGCCATACAGGACCCTTTTGCATCCAATTCTGTTCTGTTCCCCTTTGGCATCCAATCATTTTTGGATTGTCATACTTGGCATCCTTGGCACCATATAGGTCCCTTTTGCATCCAATTCTGTTCTGTTCCCCTATACGTATTTTTCGGGGCCTGATAGTTTTCCCTACATATTGCAGATTGCAGGGACAATTAATAACATAGATAACAAAAAGCAGAGTTACTATTGTTCAGACCAGGCACCCTGCTCCATAGTTGCCCTTCACTGTCCTACAGAGCCTAGTGTTTAATCTACACTTAGTTAGCCCCATTGGTAGAAGTGGCCAAACTGCAGAGACGCGGTGATCACGGTGGACCACTACATCCGGGTATCGCGAGATCACTGCAGACCCAGAAGTATTGCTGAGCGAGCTGTTTCCAGCGCGCGGGACTACTCCATGCGAGCTCGGTCTACCTTCGGATCCCATAGCAGCCGGTGTGAGACGTACACTGAACTAATTTCTACTGGAATTCATATCTATATTATGTAAGTTACTGCTTGCTAATTTTATTGTATTTGATAATACAATCACTTTACCCTTGGTGCGCTCCTGTGCTTTTGTATTCACATAGACAACAAAGTTCGAAAGACAGTTAATAAATTGTGACACCTTGTGTTCCACACCTGTGACACAATCAACAACCACCTTATCGTGAGACATACATATTACATATTTTACACTTCCCATAGGAATAATTCCCTTTAGGTTTGGTCAGGAATTGTTTATTATCTTTCACATACTATTTTTTCAAAGCACTGGGTGCTAAAATACTTTTGAGATTTTTTGCTTTTCTAAACACAACTTTCGGTTTAGTTGCAATTCTCGGCACCAAAATGGGATCCATTTTGAGAATATCCCAGTGCTTGCCGATAATTTTTCTAATCTTGGTCTCTTGTTTACAATAATTGGCTATAAACATTGGTGTTTCCTGAATTTTATAGAAGTGTCTTTTTCTCCCTAGGTATTAGTAACATGTCCCATACTGTTTTTCTACTTCTAATGATAGATTTCCCCACCAGATTCTTGTTATATTCCTTATCAAAGAGTCTTTGTTTCTATACTTCTGATTGACTATCAAAGTCCCTAAAAGCTGAACAATTCTGAATTGTGAGCTGCAGGATCGGCATAAGTTTGGGTCATCTCTGGAGATCCTAGGATCAGCGCAGACCCGTACCCCCCCTTATACATACATATATGGTAAATTTGCGTAAGGAATCTGGGAACGCATCCCCCGCGGCGCGCTCCCTCCTTACCTACAACTTCAAGAACCTCCACGGACATTTCTACACGCGTGTGCACACGCAGGAGCACTAGTGACATCACGGGGACTGACCCTGCCTCCCTTCATGTCACATGATGGCGTCGCTGAGTGTCAACATTCCCCTAGCTGCGTGTAACATTCATCAACCTCCTAATCACTCCCACCTGTCTCCTGCACCGCACCACCTATCCATGCCTCCGCTGTAGCTGCACCTCAAACCGCCCTCTGTCTGATTGGATCCTCTCCCCTATGTATGCTCAGCTCTGCCACTGGCACTGTGGCTGAGCATAGTTCCTTGTAGCTTTGTACTTCCACGTTCCCGTTCCTCATTGTGCTTTGCCTTGTCTCGCCCTCCTTGCTTTCAGATTGACATCCAGTGTACCGACCCAGCTTGACTTTTGGACTCCGCTTCTCTGGACTACTGACCCCGGCTTACCTCTGGCCTCCCACATTTCTCCAACCCTGACCTCGGCACTCAATACCAACTATCCTTCCGTCTCCTACCTTCGACCTCGACAAGTACCAAGACTATTCTCCTATCTCCAATCTTGACCAGGCTACCTGGACCATACACCTTCCAGGCATGCCCTTGCTTGCTGTGGGTGGCGTTTATCTCTTCCCACCTCAGTACCGGGACCCGCCTTGTTCGTGGTGAGCACAAGCATTACAATTTGGACAACATGCTTACATTTGACACAAATGTTCCTTCAAAATAGTCACACCATTTCTAAATAAACCTGTGGGGCACAAAACTTTGTAAGGGGCACAGAAGATTTAAAAATATTAAACAACCATTCAATTCGAAGAGGTATCACGTACAGATGTAGTAGTTGTTATTGCACTGTTAATGCGTTAGGAGCTTATGGATAAAGTAATTTTCAGCATTACTTTTGGCACACGTTATGGCTATTTATATAGAGTTGCTCAGAAAAATCATTTTATCCATTTTCCGCCCTAACGCATCAACAGGTGCAATACCAGCTGCTGCACCTGCAGATGAGTGATTTTAACTTATGGTATCAGTGGCACATGTCTCTAGGTATGTAGCACATCTTTAGCTTTGACAAAGCTAACTGCCATATTCTACCTGCTTTACAAATTAATTACTGTCTCTACAGTACATTTCAATGTTAGTACAGTTGCTTTTCTTTTTTATATAATGTGGCTACAGTTAAAGCTGAATTAATTTTTAATGCCGAATACATTTGTAAAGATGAGGAACAAGGAAAAACAACTACAGCCCCTGTCTAATGAACTTTAAAAAAGCCTCCCCCCCCCAATGTATTTAATTTTTCTTTATCACTGACAGTCCCCTGATTACTGGGGCCCAAGACTCAAGCATGAACTTGGGCCTTTCAAATCTCTTGAGTAGGATGTGGGCAGGAGGGAGAGGGCCAGCAGGCTGATCCATTGAGCCAGGCCTGGCCGATGCGGGTGGCCAGGCCCCTTCTTCCACCATGCCAAGGACAACAGGCCCAGTTTGTACACCCTCCCCCCTCTTTGATGACAATGAGCACAGCAAAGACATCTTCACTGTGACGGGAAGGGGGTAACCAGGCTATACAATAAAGGTTAAGCCCACCTGGTTACCCCTGAGACCCATGGGCCCCTGGCAGCTACCCAGCACCATAAGCCAGGGGCCAGGTGTTATAACATGTAAAAGTTAAAGTGTCCCCTGCTTTTCCACTTTTCATGTTCCCTGTGCCCTACACTCATGAAACTTTCTATGTGTATGTTTTAGGTGTGATATTTGAGTGGAAATGCAATTGTTTTTTGTTTGCAGGAATTTGGGGGTCAAAGATACCGGTAGTCCCCTAATACTCCCCGTCATGCAGGCATGATTTGCCGGTACACGGGTTGAATTACACCGGGGCTGCTCAGTGTCCCCCAGACTCCAGGTTTTCAAGCCCAGATATCCCAGTCCTATTTCCCTTACAAATATGAGTTTCCCCAAGTGATCCTATGTATTAAAGTATGTTTTATTTCATTTGTGCTTTTACTATAAATAAATGTCTATTAAGTCAGCCAGGGCATCCATATAGGTGCTGTGAAGTCTTGCTAGACATCGGAGTTCAAAGAGGAGATGTGATGTTGAGAGGTGTCGGGGTGCTAAGTGGCAGGGGCAGGGTGGAGTATGGGGAGGGCCCTCTAGTTTGCTGGACAGTGGAGCCTGCCCAGTAGGTGGCAATGGGTTGACTGGGGGAAGCGGCAGAATGTCAGCGCGTTTCCCATTAGTCAATTCGTATGTCCCGCCCACGGGCATCCCGAGCCAGTTTGGCGCGCCCCCTCCTGTGATGTCAGCCAAAGGACGAGCACTATTCCTATTGGCTGGTGGCCGGGAATTCCCACGCTCCGTCACTCCTCCTACCACCATGCTGAAGATAGCTCATCGGAGTGTATGTAAGGAGATGGCCAAATCAGAGAACCAGACGTACCAGATGAACAAGACGATTGAGATGATCTAGTGGCTTGTGTCGATGAAGCTAGGGCGGACTCTGTCACGAAAAGCAGAGCAACTGGCTACGTTTTGAAGCTAGGAAAGTCTGCCCTGCTGAGACTACGTCAGACGCAAGGTCCAAGTTCTCGTTTTTGAACTAGCGGTCGTGGCTAGGAAATGAAGCCAAAAAGAGGACCAGGAAGCCCGGGTGTATATCTTGGTCAGGGTAAGCCTACCGAAGCAGGCACCCTGCACCTAGTAGAGCCTAGATTTCACCCCCAGACCCCCAGTAAGTTTGCCTTTACCTGTTTTTGTGTATTCTTTGTGTTGTACGTGGGTTTACCCGAATAAACAGCATTTTGTTTTTACTACTTTGTTTTTGTGAACGATCCGGTATAAATATAAATAAGTGTCAAAAATCTTGGTCTCCCGTGACATTCACAGCATATTAAATACTATGTTGGCAAAACCATGGACTAGTTTAATGTACCTCAAAGTAATATCACACTGTTACCTATAGCATAGCAAAGCAAAACCATTAAATATAGGTAAAAGGGCCTTTATATTTAGTACATTAAGACCCCTATTAAATATGCAGTAGAGACATTTTCTCTGTGCTGGAGAAGAGAGCATTTCTGGCCACTTAAATGGGGCCGGCATTCACGTGAAAGGAGCTGATCTGACAGGGAAGAAATCTTTACAGCACATTTAATAAGGCCTAAAAGTGTCTTTTTTTTTAATTTGATAGCTGATATACTGTAAATAGTCAGACCAGGTTTTACTACAATCAATTTTAATGCATCAGCTAATTGGCAATGATCTAGGAAACTTAATTAATTGGTTAGTCTGACATTTCAACAGAACAATACAGAGAGAGTTTGTAATACTCAAGTAAGATTAGAGCTATAATGATCAGTCCGTGCTTTGCAAACAATAAAGTGAGAATGATTTGCTTGATCATTTATAAAGTTCTGTTTTGTTTTAACCTTGTTTGGTAAGGAAAGTGATTGTTTTGAGTAATACACGCACAGCACAAGTAGATTTTTTTGATGTTCAACTTGATTATTTTCAGTACACATACAGTACATATATGTTTACACAATATTCATATAAATCTTATTTCAATGTATTGTTCTAATCTATCTGCTAATCCTGTCTCCCCACTTGGCGCTGGGATGTCTTGTGTTACCCCTAGTTCCCTTAACCACACCAATGCTCAAACAAATTACACACAGAATCCAGGTTGGGGTATCATGGCCTCAGCTTTTATTAAAATAACATACCACCATACCAGCAGCCTCAGATTGCATACACCCATGATTATTTTAAACCACCTGCATCATCAGCCTAGCGGGATATATATAAAATGCCACTGGCCAAACTTGAAGGACATCATCAGACTGGGCTGCCCTAGCCACAGCCTAGCAACACTTTCCCCACCTTATTTCTACTGGATTGCTAATCCAACCTTATCATGTGCAGTACTCCACCCCACTGCCAGAAGCCGGGCAATTTTAACCCCTAAAATTTTCTTGCCCCCCCACTAAAACTTGCGCTCTTTCCAACCACTCTCGGAGACACATATTATAGATGCAAAGGGTATCTGATAGATGAATCCCATCCTCTATACAAACCTGACCATTGCGCCTCCAGATCCTTTTGCCTGAGAGAGATGCCCCCAGACACGTTGCTCCCCACTTGCAATTTAATTTGTTACACATCCAGGACAATCCTCTCGTATAGCTGTCAATTGCCCAATGCTCCATAGATCACTGATCCTGCTTTGACAGGCTGAAGGGCGATGAAGCGATATGTGTGGTGGTCATTGCCACGGGAGACCAGTACTTTTAACACTTTTACCTACTGGGATCATTCACTAGGCAAAACAAGGCAGTTGAATAAAGTGAGTTATATTCTGGTGAGACCAGCAGACATGAACATACATAAGGAGGCAAAGAGTCCTCCTAAAAGATCCTCATTAGCTGCACACAAAGCTAGGAATAAATAGCAAGGTTTGAATACCAGGTGTATGAGTAGTTCAGTTAGCCATAAGGTACAGGTAAGCAATCGCTCCCAACACTGTGAGAGGACAATTGCCACTAAAAGCCACGTGGCAAAAATAATACATCATTTAATATATAATCAAGATAACACACAACATATAACGCATGCTCTAAACTAACTTAATAACAATTAAAATGTAAATGTAACGGGTGACAGTCAAATGCGTAACAATCAGGGACAAATACCAACTTAATCTTAAGTTAGATCCCTCAGCAAGTGAGTGGGTTGTTAAGAATGGTACATTGGTAATTGCAGGCTGTAGTGTAAGGTTATACACTACAGCCTGCAATTACCAATGTACATCTAGAATTGAGACTAGCTTAGTATTATGCTATTCCACCAGTGATTTTGATTTTGTCTCATTCTTAACAACCCACTCACTTGCTGAGGGATCTAATTTAAGATTAAGTTGGTATTTGTCCCTGATTGTTACACATTTGACTGTCACCCGTTACATTTACATTTTAATTATTTCTAAGTTAGTTTAGAGCATGCGTTATACAGTATGTTGTGTGTTATCTTGATTATATATTAAATGATTTATTATTTTTGCCACATGGCTTTTAGTGGCAATTGTCCTCTCACAGTGTTGGGAGCGATTGCTTACCTGTACCTTATGGCTAACTGAACTACTCATACACCTGGTATTCAAACCTTGCTATTTATTCCTAGCTTTGTGTGCAGCTAATGAGGAAAAATTTCGGAGGATTCTTTGCATCCTTATGTATGTTCATGTCTGTTAACGTTATCCTCTTTGCACCAGCAGGAAAAGAATATATATAAAGATATAATGTATATATGTATATCATGGTGAGCGGTATATCACAAGTTGTGTATACGAGACCAGCAGACATACAGATATTACACAAAATACAGAACATATATACTTTCTGTGGGTCTGGGGGAGACACTAACCTAACTAGGTGCAGGGTGCCTGCTTCAGAAGGCTTACCCAGTCCACTCCTGGTCCAGAAACTTCACAGTTCCTTCTTCCGGGAAGATAACAGCCTCTATCCCTTAAAGCCGCAGTTCAGTCTTTTTTTATTTATTTTTTTATTTATTTTTTTACTTCAATAGTTTTATGTGGGCAATCTCTAATTACCTAAAGAACTGTATAGCTGCAGGTCAATTTGTTCTCCATGTATTGATAGGTCGAAATTTGGTGACATAATTAGTGAAGGGATCTGTTTATATTCTGCTTGTCTGTCAGTGGAAGCTCATGAATATTCATGAGCAATTCTGCACTGACATGTGCTAGATGGAGGGCAGGGCTGACAATGGGGTGTGCCAGGGCTTGTGACAGGACACGAAGGGGCAGTGCCTTAGCAAATGGCTGTTAAAATAGAATACAAGAAAATTGGTCTTTAAAAGTTGTTTTTTTTAAAACAGAAAATGCTAAAAGTATTTTTTCTTACTACAGAACTGATTTATTAAAAAAAACACACATGCAGGATATTGACTGAACTGCAGCTTTAAACACGAGCAAAGCGGAAAATAGAACTTGGCCGCAAAATGCAGGACTTCGTCTCAGCTGGTCAGGCTTCTCCGGCTAAAAACGAAGCCGGTCGCTCTGCTATTCGAAACAGAGCAACTTTGAAAAGCCAGCTAGCGCCTCACCGACCTAAGCCTGATATCGTCTGTTTCTCTGATCGGCCAGTCCTCTTACATAGACCTCAGTGTTCTATGGCTAACATGGAGCAGGGGCTGACGACCAATCAAAGAACAGATCGTAACTCAGCCAGCCAATCAGTGGGGGGTGTGTCAATCCAGCTGGAAAAGCCTGGTGAGCACAAAATATGAATTAGCCAATGGGAATAGCACCTACAAGTAGCAGCTTCCCCAGGCCAACCCATTGCCTCCCGCATGGCAGGTTCCACCAGGTCTGGCAGTCCAAGTGTCTTCCCTGCTGCAAGTCCTCGTTCTCCGGACCCAGTACTCCGCCTTTCCCCGCTCACCAAACTGTTCCGACACCTTTGATCCATGATCTCAATACAGACATCCCGGCACCTATGTAAATGCCCGGGCTGACTGTATAGAGATTAATACACACAGTATAAAACATTACATTGTTTTATTAAACTTATACCTAGGGGAAAACCTTATACTTATGGGAGAAATGGGTCTGGGATACTTGGGGTCGAAAACCAGGATTCTGGGGGCCACTGTGTAGCCCTGGTGTCATTCACCTAGCGGACCCGTAGAGCCTGCCTGCACGTCGGGGAGAATTACGGGACTACCGGTAACTTTGTCCCCCGAACTAGAAATACACAAAATCTAATTACATTTTTACCCAAATATCCCCCTTTGAACTCCCACTCCCAAAATCCCATGTTTATTTCAGAAGGGCAAAATACATAACAGGACAGGTTTTAGGTATACAGTCCATGAGGGACTGAGCACATGTCTTTCTCCCAGCCGGGAGGAGACTTAGCTTACATCATCATCCCTTGAAGAGGAAGAGGAAATGCCTGAACCCCACCCTGTGAGGGCTGGGTTCATCTCTATAATTTAGGACACCTCCCCTTTGGTGCAAAAGGGGAGGGCACAGGATCTGCATCCTTATTGGACATAAACAGACTCCCATGTCATCTCCACTTCTGCTACTCAAAAAGGCTGTAGGAGGAGGGGAAACCCCGACAGGATCTGTCTGGATCTTACTAGAACTTACATGACAGGGAAGGCAGAAAGGTAGCTGGCCCAGCCATGGCTACATGACTATGCCTGTCTTGTTCTACTGAACTAGTTTTAGGACACCCTGGGATCGTTTCATAAAACAATTGCTGCATCCATGTTGGAAATATCTGAGATAGGTAATAATCCAACCTTAGTAGAGGGTTTTTTCCTGCCTGTGGACCTGTACCCAATACAGCACTAGTTTCAACTAAGCAGTAATCAATATACTGTCAAAAATATAAACCAACCACCCTAAATAACAGAGCCTTGGCCAGCGTCAAGGAGTTTCCCCTAAACAATATCAGATCTTACAGCAGTGAGTTATACCACAACCCTGTTCTTTAATTTTCTCATAGAATATATCGAATTACGTTATAACTTGTGATTTTCTGTAATGTTGTTTAATGATGAAGCCAGCTTGACAGGATGGTGTGTTGGTAATACACCCATAACTATGCATCTTTCTAAATGTTATAATGTATTGAGGTAGAATCATGCCAAGTCTTCTACATCGCTTTTGATTCCATTTGAATCTTTTTCAATACATTTGAATATATTACCTACTAACGTACTTATGAATACTGTGTCTTTCACACTGCATGATCCCATTGAATAGCATGGTTAATGCATTGCCTTAGTGCTTAGTTGGTATGTTATGTTTGTTTTCCAGTGACACAGAGTGCTACAGTAGATCAATTACTGCTATTTAGTGAATAACTATGTTGGTTTCATTAAGTCAATTTTGACACTCACTTGCACCATATGAAGGTAGAAACTTGATTTGTAGAACTGATGAATGATAACAAATAGCATTCTTGTTTGAGATTGTGGGAGTTTTGTCATGTCTTTTCATTTGGTCCTTTAATTACCCCCTTTTCTCTAATTATTAATCTAAGGAATATCGTCCTATAAAAGTTCAGTAATGATTATTTCGATTTTTGTTTTGTTTATTACCCACATAGCTACATTGCTATTTAATGCTACACTTCATATGCAACAGAAGAGAACAAGATTGAGAAAGATAAGCTATAGCTCTAAGATAAGGCAAACTGCTATTCATAATTCATGTTAGTGTTAAAGTGCTATTTGCCAGCTGTAAACAGTTGGAAGAATGCCAAAACGGGAGAGGCCAGCATTACTTAACCACTTTGCTGACAGCAATGCACACTAGCGAATAGATCAATTGTACAATGCTTTGCCGGAGCCTTAAGCACTGTCGGGATTTAGTGGAGAATAAACGTTTGCTATTTACACTAAACTGTGATTTTGTTTACCACAGACATAATATTACAATGAAAGTAGTCACAAAAAGGTAAATCACCATAAAATCAGTCCCCATAGTAGGTAACACAAAATAAATAAAACGCAGGGTGCAAAAGAGGAAGGTAATGAATTGTACAGAATTGATCCAAGTAGCATGGAAAGAATCCCCAATTACTGCACTCAATGCGTATTAGTAGGTGTATAGGACAGCAATGGTCCACCAGATAGTTTATCTGTGACGGCAGTCAAATTGACCGTAAGGATCAGAATATTAAAAACAAAAATTATAAAGTTTTATTACATCTAAATATAAACACATTGTGATAGGCTAAATACAGTGAATAATAAAAGTATATAAAAATATAAAATAGAGGAATAGGTGTAGATAGTGGTATTAGTAGGAACATAAATGTTTGGGCCAGATCCCAAATAGATCTACTGTGACATACAAGGTATGGTGGCTGTATAAAGAGCAAATAGAAGCACATTGGATGTGTGACCCCTTAACTGTCAGTCAGTGCAATACCCCAACATGTGGGTATTTATATTGCAGATGGAAGATATCTAACACATTAAATGAGGAGTTAATGCTCATAGGTGAATGGTCAGAGGTGTGTAGAGCTAGGCATAATACTAGGTATATTCTCAGAAATCATATAGCTAAAAGACAATATGACTATTGCTGCCCCAATGGATATTAAAATGGAGCTATATACATGATAAAATCAGCAGGCATGTAGTTCTAGGTACCAACAGTCTAGCGTTATGCAAATATAGACTAGGTCAGACTATTCTAATCCGCTATTTCAGGGGTGCGCAAAGTTTTTGGTGTGTGCCCCCCTTCCTGGGAGCCCCAGCGTTCACACCCCCCCTTGCTTAGAACCTGGCAACAAATGACATCGTGGGTCATGTGACGTCATGTCACATGACCCTGCAGAATCATTTGAGGCGCGCTGTCATGGCGACACTTCAAGTCACATGATCGCACAACGTCATTTGACGATGCGTTGCTAAAGATCCGGCTGGCAGCAGGTGAGGGACGTTACAGAGGCCTCCGCCAGCATTTAACTTACAGTAAATGCCTTGGGGAAGGACGCACCACTACGCCTCCCCCATGTAAATCTTGGCGCACCCCCAATGTGCACAACGCTGCGCTATTTGATTACTATATCTCTCATGTCAAGAGGTGGTGCATAGATATTACTGCCAGTTACTCAGCTTGGAAGTATAGATCTGTCCTCTCCTATCAAACAGTGTTTGATCACTGCGACTGTCATAAACAAGAGGAAAGAAACATCAGTATACAAGCCGTGAGTGTGACGTCTTACTCGTTGATGCATGTTTCGCGTGTAAGCCATGCTCCTTCAGGGGGGGAGGAGTTTAAAATTCTGATTGCGCAGGTACGTATATACTGTGTATACACTGCAGGGGAGGCGCGGTATCCTGATGGCGAATCAGGGCAGGACATCGGCACTCAAACCAATCAGTTACGATCAGTGTCCGCTTATGACTATTGTAGTGGGCATGTTATTAGGGGGATTTGGTAGTAAAGGGAGATTGTAATACCTCAAACATTACTATTTGTAACATGTTAATAAAATGGTGATATCTCAAATGTGTGTATATTATTGAATAGAGTTGATACATGAGTATGTAGATAGATTGTAAGATCCACGGGGCAGGGATGTAAAACTAGCAGTGCTATCTATACAAGAACAAACAATTATTATTATTGTACCATAGGGATCATAGAAACCACAAATAATGGAAACATATTTGGATACAAGGATGTTGTTCATATAACATCAGTGAATATGATGAGCGTATGCATATATGGTATCAGTGAGATGCATATATGGTATAAGTGAGATGCATCTTTGGTATCAGTGAGAGGCATATATCTATCAGTGAGATGCATATATTATTCTGAAATGAAGACCCTGATAAGACACTAGTATATTGAATATTCTCAATTGGAGGCAATCAGTGTACTGGTAAGAGATTGTAGGACTAAAAGTTGGTAAAAGGTATCATATAGTGTACAGTGTGTAGGAATGTCCGAACACTAGGTTGATCTGCTGAAAACGATCAATAGAGATCAAGGCTTGATTAAGCTAATATGCTTTGGCCAAAGGGTTAACTAAATTACCCTTTTTCAAGAGATAAATAGGTATTTCACTGTATATTTTTGTCACATTGGATGTTGCTCTGGACTTCTTTGTTCCTCTACAGGGAACTTTATATACTTTTATTATTCACTGTATTTAGCCTATCACAATGTTTTTAATATTCTGATCCTTACGGTCAATTCGACTACCGTCACAGATAAACTGTCTGGTGGACCATTGCTGTCATATACACCTACTAATACGCATTGAGTGCAGTAATTGGGGATTCTGTCCATCCTACTTGGATCAATTCTGTATAATGAAAGTAGTCAGTCAATTTTTCTTTTTATAGAAATGCTGCTACATTTACGTATGCATCCAGCATATACTGACGTGTGTTTGGTTTCCAAGAGTTAAATAGAAGTAGCTGTGTTTGTCCAGTTGCGATAGCGCAGAATAAATGAGTACTTCAGTATTAGGTGATACCTTTTTTATTTGAAAGAACACATTACATTTTAGGGCAAGCTTTCGAGAAGTTTTTCAATTCCTCAAGTCAGCAATACTGATTTACAAAAGATTTCATAAGTTTAACACAGATGTAAAAACCAAGAAAACAATCTAAGGTAGATGAGGTAGAGAAGTAATTTATTTATTTATTTTATTTATAAAAATGTTTTACCAGGGAGTAATACATTGGGAGTTTCCTCTTGTTTTCAAGTATGTCCTGGCATAGAGTTATGATGACAAATAATACATGGTTAGAAATACATACAGTAGTTACATTAAGTGAACAGGGTTATACATTATACAGGCACACCCCGGTTTAAGGACACTCACTTTAAGTACACTCGCGAGTAAGGACATCTTTTCAATAGAACCATACCCCTGTGTCCATACGCTTGCTTCGCAAGTACGGACACTTATTCTGCCCTACAGACCACCATAGTACTGACGCGCTGATTCCCCTCGCCCAATAGGCAAACGGCAGCTCGCGCATGCACCTGTCAGCAAGTCCTGAACAGCAATATCGGCTCCCTACCTGTACTGAAGCATCGATAAGTGTAAAAAAGGTAGTGCTTCACTTTAAGTACATTTTCGCTTTACATACATGCTCTGGACCCATTGCGTACGTTAATGTGAGGTATGCCTGTATACAAGACATTGGATGCACAGTTAAAGATAATATTATAGGCGTATGTAACAGTTAAAGACCAGATTAAAATGTGAGACAGCTTTAGTTTTGAAAGAATTTAGACTGGTGGTGGATATGAGAGTCTCCGGAAGATTGTTCCAGTTGTGGGGTGCTCTGCAAGAGAAGGAGGAGCGGATGGATACTTTGT
Source organism: Ascaphus truei (assembly GCF_040206685.1). Lineage (NCBI taxonomy): Eukaryota > Metazoa > Chordata > Amphibia > Anura > Ascaphidae > Ascaphus > Ascaphus truei. The sequence continues at coordinate 321,123,213 of NC_134483.1, forward strand.
TGAACCGTGGGACCATAAACAGTCTTTTGGAGTCAGATCTCAGATGACAAGTGCTGCATGTGGTAGGGGTAAGGAGCTTGTTCAGATAGACGGGTAGCTTGCCCAGAAAGATTTGAAGGCAAAACAGGAAAGATGAACTTTGCACCTAGACTCAAGTGATGACCAATCTAGTTCTTTGAAAATTTCACAGTGATGTGTTTTGTAGTTACATTGGAGGACAAAGTGAGTTGTAAAGGGTATCAAATTGCCAAGGTGTGTTTGGGTTGCCGTGCCATATACTATGTCCCCAAAGTCTATAATTGTCATCAGCCTCTGCTGTGCGATGCGCTTTCTACCAGCACACGCAGGGAGGATTTGTTCCTATATAGTACTAATAGGGAGTGAGAGGGGAAGGGATTGTGAGCTCTAGCTACTGTCAATGATACGGTGCCAGGGGTGAGAGAGTCATAGAACACAGAAAAGAACACTTGCCTAGGCAGGTGAGAGAACCCCTTTAGAACAAGCACTCATACAGTGATAGATACAGATAATTAAAAGAATTAACCTTTATTGGTGTATACGGGTAAAGTTAGTGAAGTACATAAATAATCAACACAATTAAAAACGCATTAAACGGATTACACCTAGGTCTATTGTGGATTGCTAGAGATAGTAATTGAAGGAGAATGGTTTAGAATATCTGGTACCATATGACAGAAACAAAAGTTACTAATAAAGTATATAACTAATATGGTGCCTCAGTGTGGTCTATGTGTAATGATTGAGAGAGTCTGGTGTATGTCACTCGAGTGTAGTGACAGTCAGACTGCCTTCATGCCACATCTGAATAACCTGTGGTTCTGTGGCTGTGTGTCGCTAGGGCATTGCGGGTCAGACCCACATGGACAGGTTTAAATCGGTGTAGCCTAGCTATATTCTGTTTGTCACAGAAACCAACAAGGGGTTAAAATAATTTTATCCTTCAAAGCAACACAGGGTGTGGTGAAAAATCTAGAAGGGAGGCTACTATGTAGCTGTGGGGGAAAGAAGAGGCTGATCAGTGGGAGCCGCAAATACATGCACTAATTATATCCCACTGTTTGGTGTATGTTTCTGGGTTCTTATAGCCTCAAATGAGCACAATTTAATTCACACCAAATAAATAATGAGGTGAGTTACTGCTCGTGCCCCCTATGAAGGTAGCAAGTATTCTTGAAAACAGGCTAGCTGATATATCTCTGCCAGTAAAAATGTTTAGCTCAGTGCTCAACAGCTGCCTTTAATGAAGTTGCTCTATATCTGCAGATCTAGATATCTAGTATGGTTGTTGTATGGGCTTGGTAGTTGCCCAGCTAGTTCTGTCGATGTAATGACTGTAGGTAGGCAAAGTGTATATTTATGGGTTAATGCCGTTCAGCAACCACTAAATCTCTGGGGCAGGGGAGCCCCGTCTGTTTGATATAGACCACTTATTATGGTATCAGTGGTGTCTTGCCGCTGCTCAGTAATGTGCCCCAGTGATACAGGGGTATCTGAGTAGCTGCACTTTCGGAGCCTTATAACATCGCTCCTGAATGGCGGCATCTGTTCAGTCCCCACCCGGCATGGTGTATTAATGAACACCGCTTAATGTATAAATGCCGGGTGGAACTCAGAGTACAGACAGCGGCTATCTTCCGCGCTGTCAGACAGACGTCGCCACACCAGTACGCGTGCTGACGTCACAGGGGAGCGCCCACCGACGTACGTTTCACGTCACACTGACGCTTTTTCAAGGTGGCCCCTATATAGTACACCTAGTTTGGCATAGGTTTTAGATATCAAAGTATCAATGTGCAACCCAAATGTTAATTGGGAGTTAAACCATATGCCCAAATATTTGAAACTAGTAACAGGGGCTAGGATAGTATTAGAGTTGGTTCTGATCTGGAGCTCATTGATAGGAACCTTTAGAAATGTAGCATTGGTCCCAAATAAAAACAGTTGTTTTGGGAAATCCAATTTTCAAGTCTCAAAAAGTCAGGCTGAAGTACGTGTTCAAGTTTGGAGAGGTTAGCGCTTTGTGCATATAAGATTGTGTCATCCGCATACATGTGTATTGCAGCTCCCTTACAAGCTGAAGGAAGATTATTAATGAACACTGAGAAGAGTAGGGGCTCCAGAACAGAGTGTTGTGGGACACCGCAGGTGATATCAAAGGAGTTGGCATTAGTGCCCGAGATAGACACATGTTGGGATCTACCTGATTCCCGAGCACTGGAGTTGGTTTGCAAGATTATTAATAGTATCACATGATTAATAGTATCAAAAGTCTTTGCAAAATCTAGTAACATTGTTCCAGTAAGTTGTCTCAGTCCTATTCCACACTGGATCGCATTGCAAACTTTTAGCAGGGTGGTTACCGTGGAGTGTTTGTGGCGAAAGCTAGATTGGAATTGGTTAGTGAAATTTGTCTTGGTATAGTAATCGCTTAATTGGGAGTGAACACATTTTCCCATGACTTTGGATAGTATTGGGAGAAGAGAGATTGGCCTATACTTTGAGACAGTGTTTTTGTCCCCACTTTTGAAGATTGGGACAACTCTGACAGTTTTCCATGTCTTAGGGATATGGCCTGAAGACAAAATAGAGTTGACTAGGGAAGCAAGCGGTTTAGCAGTGGCTTGGGCACTAAGCCATAGGAACTTGGATTGCAGTAGGTCAGGTCCAGATTGGATGCTTAGTTTTAATTTGAGGAGCGCTTGTGTAATCTCCTCTTCAGATATTGGGACAAATTGAAAATTGTGGGCAGTGTTGGGAGAGATTGGGGCTATACGGGTTATCCCAGAATGAGGTTCAGGTATGTAGTTCGGGTTATGTTTAGCTAATAATTGAATGCATTTGCAATGTCAGTGGGATTTGCCAGAGTAATATTCTCCTTAATGATATTACATGGTTGTTGATAGTTAGAAGGCTGGAATATATTGTTGATAACCTTCCAGAGGTTAGCTGGATTTGATGTATTCTGTAGAAGATTGCCAGAGTAATATTGTGCTTTTGCATGCCCTGTTTGCCTTGTGTACATATTCTGCAGACATCTGTAGTTATTAAAATCCTTGGTAGTGGCAGTTACTTTGTTGCTTTTCCACAACCCATCCCTAAGATGGTAGAGCGATATAAGTCGGTTGTTACCCACGGAAGGTGGGCCCCCTCTACTCTTATTCTACGTAGTGTAGCATCGGTCCCGATCACAGAGTTTTAAGAACTTTGATTAGAAATAGTCGAATGCGGCATCGGGGTCAGGAATTAAGTCGATTCTGTACCAAGGGCTGGTAAGGTCAGCCAGAAACTGTTGCGGGTTAAAGTTTCTAAATTTTCTAGTGAGGAAAACTTTAGGGCTTGATTGGGGTGATCTGATTTTCCTTACACAGTACACTATTACATGGTCACTGAAAATGTCAGGTAGGTTGCCAGAGGATTGGATTCTGCTGGGCCTAGGGGAGAGAATCCAGTCTAGCAAGGAATGGTTGTGAGATTTCAGGTTTGTCTGTGTGGGTTGGGAAATTAGTTGCGTTAGGTTAAGTGACTTCAGTTGTATCTGGATTTTCTTGTTTTTAGCATCGAGCCAATTGTAGTTGAAATCCCCAAGAACTAGCAGCTCTCTCTTCTCATTCAGAGAGAAAATTGATCTAAGAAACTGGGTGATATCAGTCAGGGATTGTAGTGGGGCTTTAGGGGGGAGGTAGATGCCAGCAATAAGAACGGGCTTAGAAAAGGGGAGGCAAATTTTGCCAACTAGTATTTTCAAAGAGGGTGGGCTTGGGGGGCAATTTATGAGTGTAAATTGTAAGGTGGCTGTAATATAAAATAACACCTCTCCTCCTTTCCTTGTCCTGGTTGTCCTAGAAATGGAGTATCCCTGAATGACGATAGTTGCATCGAGGGTTTTAGGAGTTAGCCATGTTTCTGTGAAATGATGACATTGGGGTTATGTATGAGGCACATGCCCTTAATTCATCCAGTTTGGGCAGCAGGCTCCAGTTATTTATATGAGCGACAGATAGACCTTTTTGGAATTTGAAAGGGTTATTATCAGGGGTATGGGACACAGTTGAAAAGGGAGGGCCTGTGTTACGTTCAATATCACCTGCTAAAGAGAGTAACAGTATAAATAGAAATTTGAGTAGTTTGCAAGTTGTAAATTTCTGATGTTTGCCATTAGAATGAGTAGTGATTGGTGTGCTGTTTTTCTGAGTACTCCACCAGCATTCAGTAGATAGTGCAAGGCTTTTGAGTAATCCAGGGTGTATGATGATATTGGATGTGGGCCAGGAGGGAGGCATTTGTTGTGGATAGATTGAGTATATTTTCCATGTGGTCATATAAAGAACATAGTTGAAATAAGTAGCAAGCTCATGATCATAAAGTTCGCCCTCATTCTCTCCCGTCTCGATTACTGTAACCTCCTGCTCTCTGGCCTTCCCGCCTCTCACCTGTCTCCCCTACAATCTATCCTAAACGCTGCTGCCAGAATCACTCTACTATTTCCAAAATCTGTCTCAGTATCTTATCTGTTTAAATCCCTCTCCTGTCTTCCTTTCACTGGCTTCCTATCAAATCCCACATCTCACACTCAGTTCTCCTCCTCACTTTAAAAGCCTTACACTCTTCTGCCCCTCCCTACATCTCAGCCCTAATTTCTCGCTATGCACCATCCCGACACTTGTATTCTGCGCAAGGATGCCTTCTCTCTAGGGCCGCCAACAGAGATCATGGGGCCCAGGACAAATGTAAGGAGCAGCACACCAACTTTGGGGGAATTTTTTTTCGATCGAAACTTTTACTTAACCCCCAATACATATAAAAATAAACACCCAACCCCCCAATACATATACAAATACAACCCCCACCCCCCCAAAAACATATAAAAATATACCCCCACCCCCCAATACATTTAAAAATACACCCCCAACATTGCTGCTGCTAAACCGGTGCGAGATTTTCTGCTATCGTAATGTGTTTCCAAAACCGGTGAAAATTTATTTTGTAAAACAATTACAAATCCATGTCAAGAAATGTTTAATTGTTAAAAGATAATTTTTTTGGTGGGCAGGACGGACAACCGTCACAATAAGTTTTTGAGAATGTAATTTGGCTTGGGGGGGATTTTTTTTTCCAAGGTGTTGGGTTTTTGTTTTAATACATTTTATCATGTTTATTATTTAAATTGTTGAACACAACATTTTTGCAGTCTTGTTCAAACACAGATTTTATTCAAATGTTGATATTCATATGCATATGCAGGGCAATTCAAATGATGGGAAAAGTACTGTACGCATTGTTTACTGGCTACCAAACCCCTTCGCAAAGAAGTAATTGCAGACACATGGGAAAATAATGTACATTTAAAAAGAAAAAAGAAAAGCATCTAAAAGCAGCATAGACATTTATAAATAAATAAAAAACTCCACCTTTAAAGTAAGCAAAAATAATGTCTATTTATTGCAAAAGATGAAAAAAAATAGTGCGGCTTCTTTTTCTTATCGTACAACAAAAATGTTTGTTATTTGTCTTTATTTCTGATGTGCTTGGAGTTTTTTATTACAGTACCATCATCCGACCCTACAACCAAGCAGTCTAATCGCAGTTCTTTGTCCCACTACATTATATTTGCACAATTCCTGAGCCCTCTTCCATATGCTTCCCAGTGCTAGAGAAGAGTTTAAATTAATGGGCCTAAAATCTTCTTCATCATAGGTCTGTGGCTTCACAGCATATTGGTAGCAACATTTGATGGAAAGAGAGATATCAACGCTTGTTATTCTGAGCACCAGGGTAGATGCCTTGCTTCAGTTCTGCCCCATTCGGGACAGCTTGTGCTATGCGGAATGTACATAGAAGGAGATATCTAACATAATGCAGAAGTAAGAATGGGATTTGAGAGACAATTGTGTGCAGTCAAGTGTTGGGAGAGGCTGCAGTAAATAAACAGACAGAGCAATAAATGGATGAAAGGGATATAAATGGGGAGAGCATGTGGGACCATACACCCATCAGCAGTGGGAAGGGGGCGGGGGAGCCGGAGGGGAGAAGGGGTAGAATTGTAGAATTGTAAAATTAACAGACAGGGAGAAATAGTGCAATACATTCTGATAGTTTGTAAGAAACCCCATATCAGCATTAAGTTCCCAAGGGTTGAATCTAGATGTGGATTAGGCATTGGAGAAAATGAGAAGAATGATGCCCCAGGATATAGAAGTTGGTGCTTTAATAATTATAATAATAATAATAATAACTTTATTTATATAGCACTTTTCTCCCATTGGGACTCAAAGTGCTTCAAAGTTACAAAAAGGGAAAACGAAGAAGAAAACATTTAAGGTTATAAACAAGACCAATCACAAGGAAAAATACAATACAGGAAGGGATGGTACTGTAGCTATTAAATGCCAGACAGGATGTGGTTCATTAATAAAATGACTTAGTAAACAGGTAGATCGGGAGCCTGTTTTTATAGATTCCCAGAGAGGCAGCCTCTCAAACTTGTTGTTTCAATGTCTGTCCCAAGAAGATATATAGATTCTTCCAACTTTACAATGGTGTGTAAATTGGATAAAAGAGAAATACCATGGCATCAAATACTTTTCAATACAAAAATAACTTTATGATTTAGCTCTTACTTCGGCTGTAGCAGAATCAGCCTGAGACTCACAGCAACAAAGGCATCAATAAACACAATGCTTTCATAGGTTATTGATAATGAATCAAGTACTTCTATTACTTAAGATTTCAGTCAGTTGTTTGAATTTAAAAAAGTCAGAAAACACACCGCCATTCAATCTTTAAACTTCTGTCTAAAACATACAAAAAAAGGAAATTAAGCCCCCATACCCGCTGAGCATCTCTGTACTCGAGAAACGCACAATAAACTAAGAGATGTAAAATGATATTTTTTAAGCGGTTCTAAGCCATAATATATCTTACATTGCCATAACATACCTAAGGTCATGTTTACTGGCAGTCTTCTTCTATAAGGCAGCTTCCAGTGCTGGAAGATTCTTTACAGGCCATTGACTGGAATGGGCTGTAAGGTGCCTTATGGAAGAAGACTGCTGATGGACATGTACCCCTGTTGTCCATTCACTCGATTAGACCCCAAGGTGACTTTTAGTGCTGGAAGCTTAGTAAATGCGGGACATACAGATGTAGGCAGTCTCATTATTCCTAGTGATAACACAGCATATCCTATTAACGCAGAACATCATAGGGTTCAATGGAAGTCATGGCACAGAATATCCCACCATATCTCACCATAGGACAGGGGTGCGCAAACTTTTTGAGCTGCGCCCCCCTGCCCGTGAGCCGCAGCGTTCGCCCACCCTCTCCAATGACTCGGCGTGAAATGACGTCGCGGGTGAAAAGCAATTAGCAACAATAAAATGAAAGTGCACATACCCAGCGCGAAGCGCATGCTGCCTTTAACTGCGTGCAGCAGACAGGAGAACAGACTTGAGAATGTATTCTCGGCAGTGGTTCAGACAATGAGGGTGAACCGCTCATGACCACGCCTCCGCCCCACACCTCCTTGTCTCCTCTGGCTGCCTCCTGACCACTTCACATGCCACTTTGCCGAAGGAGACATGGAGGCATGGTGGAGGTGTGGCGGAGGCGTGGCGGAGGCTTGACTGTGAGCGGTTCGCCCTCATTGGCTGAACCGCTCACATAAAGCATCCGTCGCCTGGTTAAAACAATTTTCAGTCTCCGCACCAGTTTGTCGATTTGCAGTTCGGCGCTTTGCGGCGTCGAGATAGGTATGTAAGGTTGCATTTGATTCATGAACGTTGTTTTTCGGCTGTGCGGTGTCGCGCCATGCGATGCCGCCGGGCAATTTTAGGTGTAATCACGGCCTTAGACCAGGGTGAAGCTGAGCGAGCTTCTGCGCTCATGCAACACGCAATCAAACTTATGATCACAATGAGTCTGTCCAGCGTGCGTGCTCACGCACCTGCCCGTGAGCGCCCAGAGCTCAGCTGCGTGCAGAGACAAATACATTTGTTTCTGGCACATCACATGAGCGATTCGCCCAATTAGGAGTCGGGAAATTGCCCGGATAACTGGAGCGCCTGACGTCATGAATATATTATAATAATCTATATAAAATTAATGTGTTATATGTTTACATTGTGTGTGTGTTTGTGTGTGTGTATGTGGTAGTGCCGGCTGTGGTGCCTGTCTGTGCACATGGGTGAGCGGTTCAGCCTGCTACTGTTCATGCACGGTGTGTTGAGTATCTCAGGCCGCTTCTGTGCATATGCGCCGTGCGCTGTGTGCTGAGCGGCTCCGGCCACTTCTGCGCATGTGTGCCGTGTACTGAGCGGCTCAGGCTGCTTCTGCGCATTGTGCTGAGCGCCTCCAGCCACTTCTGTGCATGCGCACCATGCGTTGAGCTTCTCCAACTGCTTCTGTTAATGCAAGTGTTTGGCTTGTAATACAGTACGCGCTGGTGCGGGTGCACTGATAATTATGTCGGAGGTTGGGCCACTTGCTCTATGATTCCTGAATCTTGTTATATTAGGGCCTCACACCCTGGGCTATCTAGCCCACCTATTCCTATTGTCCTTACCTTGAGTGAGTGCATATTATTAGGGACTTTTTGTGACCCTCTTTGGGGATCATTTATTTATACATCCAATATGAGCTAAGCCATGCTACACCATAAAACACCTTCTCTCACCCCAGAATAACAACATTACAGCCCAGGTGCAAAACCAGGGCAAAAGTGGCCTCATTTATTTATTTATAACATTTATATAGCACCCTTATCCAGGGCACAGCACATTAGTTAGTAAAACAAAGGTGTTGTTACATTTACTGTAGATTAGATTATAGAGTCATTGTTAAGATGTCATTGTAGTGGGAACATTATGGTTGGGCTATGCGTATTACTGTATGCATCATTTTTCCAGCCTTGGGAGTTTGATACATAATCCTCATATTTTGTTACGTGACAAAGAGAGCAGAACATTGGTTTCTCATGGAGGTAAATCTGGGCAGCTGTTCTGTATACAATGTCACTACAGTAAATGATTGACATTAGCATACACAGATCATTAGTACCTCATAGCTCTTTTTTAACTCAAGGTAAAAACATGTTTTAGATGTGTGTGTTTTTTTTTAATCAATAGGCTGGGTTTTTTTTATTGCATGTCGACTACATTTAACATTTGAGCATGAGACTGCTCATTAGTGTTGTACTGAGTCCTCAATTTTGCCGGGTAACATGGCAAAACTGTGCAAGTTTACTGGGCCGGGTGCCAGGTACCCTGTCCGGGTAGCATACACGTACCTGCACCTGGCGGAGGGTGAGGAAGACCACTCGGGAGGGTGAGACGGACTGTGGCAAGTTCGTGGGAGCAGCAGAACATGTCCTGGTGGCGGTGGCAGCAGCAGAAGTTCTTGTTCAGGCGGTGGGAGCACCGGAATACAGCGCACAGCTGATGCCAGTGGGAGCCGGGGAACCATGTAACCAGCCGGGGAGGAGCTGGCTGTCTTATGGGAACACTCCTGCTCCGGTCATATGGTTCCCCGGCTCCCACTGGCATCTGCTGTGTGCTGTGTTCCGCTGCTTCCACTGGCTGAACAAGGACGTCTGCTGCTGCCACCGAAACCAGGACGCCTGCTGTTGCTCCCACGATGTCGCCACAATCCTCCTCACCCTCCAGCAGGTAAATGTTGAAGTAATTTCAGCTGCTCTGAAATTACCCAGCGCCGGTTACAACCCGGTGCTGTTCCCAGTCCCCTGCTGCCGGGACCGGGTAATTTCCAGGTAGCTGAAAAAGCGCCAGATAAGCTGGATAATTACCCGGTACTCGGTACATCACTACTGAGGATTTTATACATATGTTAATAACACTTGACTTAACTTAAGCAAATTGAACCCAAATAATGTCCACTTGCTTGAGATATGTTATTCTCATCCACACAAGAAATTACGTAGAATTTGACTTTGATGGCAGATAAGAACCACATGGTCCATCTAGTCTTCCCATTTTCCTACCCCGGGTATAGCAAAGGATACTATTTGATCCTGGACTTTCTTTCACCTTTAGGGTAGCCCTATGTGTATCCCAAGCATTTTTGGATTGCTTTAATGTATAAACTTCTACCATCTACAACAGGGGTGCACCAACTTTTGTTGCTGCGCCCCCCTGCCCGCTCTCCCTCAGTGCTCGCACCCCCCTTACCTTCGTGCAGCATCAAATGACAGGCGTCAAATGATGCTGCGGTGCCATGGCGATGCGTCCCGAAGCTGGCTGAATCTCGGTAAGTTCAGTTGCAGAGGCCTCGCGCGGTCCCCTACCATTTAATTAAAATGCCTTGTGGAAGAGCGCGGGGCCTCTGTAAACCCCCCCCCCCAAAAAAAATCTCACGCTCCCCTTTATGCACCCCTAATCTACAGTATTTTGGGAGCCTAATGCATAATTCCACCACCCTCTCTGTGAAGAAGTACTTCCTTACATTTCCCCTGGGCCTGCTGCCACCCTCCAGCTTCAGAACATGACCTCTTGTTCTACTGTAGCACTTCCTTTTCTCTGAAATATGCCTTCCCTCTGCACTTTATTAAAGCACTTAATATATTTAAAATTTTCAAGCATAGCCCCTCTCTCTCTCTTTCTTCTCTCCTTCAAACTGCATATGTTGAGGTTGTTTAGTTTTTCCATATGTTTTATTATGTAGACCACGTACCATTTAGATACCATCAGACATCAACACTTTTCTATTATGATGCAATTTTTGGTCTAGAACCCCCAAATGTTACTGATTTAGGCGCTTGGAAGTTGACATATCTGTACAAATCAATAGGTGGCTTTTTGTTTATTGTACATTCAACATTACTTATTAACTATAATTATTTTTATCTAATCAAATGGATTTTGTGAGTGGATTGACAGAAGAGTCCTTTCTGTGCTACCATAAATATGTTTTTTTATTTTCCTTCTGCTTACAAATTAGATATTTTAGACAGCCACCAATTACACTGATTATGTAACAGATGAAATACATGTTCATAGAGATGTGATTATCAAACAGTAGCATCACAAATGAACTGCTCCTCTTCTTCTGTAATAGAATTCAATGACTGGATTATTTCTTGTTCAATGCAATCACATGCTTTGCTCAACCTGCTTGATCAGTGATGTGTTTTTACTAAGCAGTGCTATTCCATAAACAAATAAACCTGCCTGTGCTTGATCACACATTACATCCCATTCACTTAAATAGGCTGGAGAGTGTCCTATAGAATGAAGCTCTGTTAAATCAGGGCACGTAACATGGTGTTACCTAAAACAGGAATGGATATTTTCTTCCCTTTATTAATGCCTATTCACTAAAGTAATAATATGCAAAAAGAATGACGGTGATTGAGCTTATTAGCGTAGGGTAATGTCACGTTATTTCAGTATAATGCTGCATCATCTTTAAATAACGCAATGTTATTTGCCTATACTCCCATCCAGAACCTGAAATAGAGCTTTTCCTGGAGAGGATAAAGGCCTATTTCTGTGTCTGGATGGGAGTAACACCAGTATTATCTATGATTGAAATAACATATTGTAATTTCCCAACATTAACCTTAACAGACTTGTGTGAATATGGGAAGAATATAATTTAGGCTTTACTGAAGTCATTTGCATTTAATTGAGAATTACGTCTATTAAAAATAACGCAGTGCTTTTTACGGGAGTAAATCATAGTTAGCATCTCGTAATTTGCTTTCGTTAATACAGTCTTATATTTACAAGGCGTTAACTTAGGTAATGTCACATTAAATAGATTAACGGAGGTTAGTGAACCCATCCGTGGTAAATACAAGCCGTCAAATTCTCTATCTGTATAATACCCTGCTCTTGAAGTTTATTGTCACTTTTTTAGCATCCATGGCCTTAGTGTATGTGTGTGTGTGTGTGTGTGTGTGTGTTTTGTGTGTGTACAATGTTTGATTCCAGAAACTTTTCAAGAAGCTTGTCTGTAGAGACCGACAAGAACCAAGAACCTTTAAACAGCAGCAATCTGATTTGTTGCTGCATGAACAGATATGGAGGCCTATTCAGGTAGCTTCGATAGGATCACTGCTATATCAATCGGTTTGACATGTTGTTACATCATGGTATGAAATTTGTGTGAAAACGGTATTCAATAAGATTTTTTTTACTTGCTAGATACCGTTTGGTACAAAAATGTCATCCCGATTAACTTTACAGTTTCTTTTTCAAATATCTAACCGCGCAATATCCCTCGAATCTGTAAGAGCTGCGCAGAGAGAAACTGCCCCCCCCCAGCAGCACGTTTTACACCCCCCCTGCAGCAGCCCGTTTTTCACTCCCACCCCTCCCCCCCTGCAGCAGCCCGTAACACACACACACACACACACACACACACACACACACACACACACACACACACACACACACACACACACACACACACACACACACACACACACATACATACACACACACATCCTGCCCTGGTACTAAGCCCAGCCACAGCATGCTATGACCTCCAACCAATCCCTTCTACTCTAAGCCCCGGCATCCAGCTATTGAAAAAAAAAATACTCACAGCTGCCGCGTCCTCCTCATGCTGCTGCCCCCGCACACCGCCGCCGACTCGCGCACCGCAAAACCCGGGGGGGGGGGGGGGGGGAGGGGGGTGGGCATGGGAATCACCGCCATTTTTTGGCCGTATGTTGTACAGGCCTGCCCAAAGGCAACAAAGGGGTTAACTGCCACTACCCTGTTTGTTGTTGGTTGAAGGGCTTGTGTCCATTTAAATAATCAATACAGTGCAATACAATAAAATACAGCAATATGAAAAGCATTACTATGAAAAAAATACTCTAGCCATTTAATCCATTGATTGTCACTGTGGTAATCTGTGCCCTCAATGGGTCACAGATAGCCACTTTGGCAAGCAAGAGCACCCAATACCACTCCCTCTACGCCAATCCCTACACCTCCATAACACACTGTGTGTAAGGAATCCGCTCCTGGGTTTTGCTGAAACCTTTTCCTTACACAGCCTTGCAGCTTCTGGACAACTCCCCCCTTGAACCTGCAATCAAGAATCACCTGCTTCTGCAATTAGACTGCAACCTGCTTCTTGCTGCCCCTTATGCAGCTCTGTCTGATTGGCTGTCTGTTCTGTTTAACTCCTGCCCGCCCACCAGGAGGTTGCTGAACATAGACTTTCTATAGTAACTGTGTTTGCCACAGCCTGTGTTTGGCCTGCCTGGCCTTCTGCCTTTTCTCCTGGTTACTGGCAGACTTTGCCGCGCCGCCGCAGTTTCACTGTAGCCTCAGTGTTTCGTGTCCTGTCTGCAGTACCTGTTCCCTGCTTCCAGTGGCCTCCACTTCTCACAGCTGTACCCAGCTAGGGAGTGCTGTTTTGTGCTGAAGCACTGGATCCCCATCCTTCCTGCAGAGGCCTGCATCTGTGTTCCTGTTACCTGCTGCATATTCTCCTTGTAGAGGCCTGCATCGTTGTTCCTGTTACCTGCTGCAATCTCCTGCTTCCAGTGGCCTCCGCTACTCACAGCTGTACCCGGATAGGGAGTGCTATTTCATGCTGAAGCACTGGATCCCCTGTTCCTCTTCCTTCTACGTGAAAGCACCTTCGCTCAAGCGTCCCGTTGCCGAACCCCAGCATGGATATCGTTTACCCAGCCCTCTCCTATCCTGAACCCGGCTTGTCCACGGATTATCCTGCCGTTGTTACGGCTTCATCAGGAGAAGCCGTAACAACGGCGAAACATGTAGAGTGTTTCAGCCCATACCGAAGAGGAAGAACAACTGAGGTCCACCCCTGCCATCAGATCCGAAGTTCGCTGAACAACCGGAAGTGATGCAACGGGAGTGCCTGGCATGGACGCGAGAGTATTGCGGTGGAGCAGAGGATAGTGAGGAACTCAAAAGGATCGCGACCAGATGAGCACCCACTACCTATAATATCATACAGCCTACCTCGATCATATGAAGTGTTGGGGGCTGGTGGCTGCTGTAAACACGGGAACATCCACCCCTTAAGTTGGATGACTGCCTGAATTTGACTACTCTATTGTGAGTAGTCATTTTTGAGCTTTGTTTGCACAAATTTATTCACAACAGAATTACACTATGTAGTGTTTCTTTATTTCATAAGTACGAGACGAGCTCCCCTGATTTGTTGGAGTATAATTGGAGCTCTCTGAATAGCTACATATGCAAACACGATTGAAATGTGTTCTTACCAGTCGATAAGTCACTTATCAAAGTTTTCTGAATAGGCCCATAGGCTTATATTCCTTAAGCTGTGATATTTCAAGACACCTTCCAGTGCTAGAAAACATTGTATGGTCCATTAAAGTGAATGGAATGTAAGGTGTTTTTCTATGCTGGAAGGTGACATAACAGAACGCTTGGTAAATATGGGTAATAATGCATAGGTTCCAATGAAGCTACATTCCATGAACTGTCATGTTATCAACTTTAACCACTAACTTTTAATCGTTGACTTGTCTGCAGATGTAGGAAGACGTACTGTCGTTGTGGTCCTGTAGAAAAATGCAGACGAACACGGCCTCAATTCGCCTCCCCCCAAAGGCCATAAGGGCAGTAAGATTTGCTGCCCTGAAGGGATAATGCTGAGGGCTCCATGCTTTTGAATGGGACCCCGCAGTGTTACTCCTTCACTAAATGGGCCAATAGCTTGGGCGAGAATACCTCTACACACCTTTCATATGAGCAGCGAACTCTTGCTTTGTATTATTATTTTTTTGTAGATAGGGTTCAAGCAGTGGGTCTCCAGAGCTCAACCCTATTCATTTCCAGTCTTGGGACCCCCTGCTTCCCGAGATACAGACCTCCATAGGGACTGCCCGTATCGCCTGCAAGTTTAAATTTCCCGCTTCACGGAACATTTAAACAGGATCAAGATACCAGCCCCCCCTACAGAGATTTGTATCTCAGGAAGCAGGTGGTCCCTGGACCGGGAATTAATAGGGTGCAGCTCTGGAGACCCCCTGATTCAAACCTATGTACAAAAAAATGTACAAATCCAGGAGTAGCTCAGTGAGTAAAGACACTGACTGTAAACAATGACACAGAGTTTGAGGCAGGAGAACCAAGTTCAATTCCCAGTGTCAGCGCCTTGTGATCTTATGCATTTCACTTTATCTCCCTGTGCCTTAGACACCAACAGCATAGATTATAAACTCTACGAGGCAGGGACTGTGTCTGTAAAAATCCTATGTGCAGTGTACCACGCATTACACTGTAATTGTGAAGCGCTTTGACACCCTTTGGCAGAAAAGCACTATATGAAAGAAAATTATTATTATTATTCTTTAGGCTGACTCACTGAAATATAAAAGCACTGAAGAATAGATGCACAGATTTTATTAAGTCTTATATATATAAAACCCCCAAAATAGTATCTGTAAGAAAAATGATATCAATAAGATCAATATAAAGGATTCTTAGGAAACAGAGAACCTCAGCAATTGTTTGGGGTCAATCAGGGTAAGCTGCAAGGTGAGTTGCGGTGGGAACTCATTTGGCTATCTTCTCACACAAGTATGATGTTCTTAAGATAAACAGATGAGGTTCTCGGACTAGAGATAAAAGACTTGCAGTAGCTTGGCACAAATCTTGCTTTTTTAAGATTTAGAACTGTCTTTGAAACTGGCCCTTGAGGGAAAGATCAAGACAACACAGCCGTAAATAATGAATCATATCTCAGTGACACAAATTTGCACCTGAGCCATGATATGCACATTACTATTCCATTATTTTAGAAACTGGCTATGAAATCATGGCAGCAATATGAAATGCTCAACGTATGCAGTCAAGAATTGATTGATTTATTCTTTATCTATTAATATGTTATCTGATTTTTTAACCATTTATCATATACTGTATTAACATACTGTATGTAAACTGAAAAACTTCATTGGGGAAAATAAAAATGTTGAATAATATCAGTCTATACTCCCCAAGTGTTTTTTTGGGGTGGGAGGAGGGGTTATGTTGCTGTCAGCTTCAGTGACCCACCGGTTGCAGCTAGACTGAACGTTTAATTTCCCCGGCAAAACAATGTAGAGAATAAGAATAAGATTATGGAGCTTGGTCATACATGGCTCCGGAAATCATTAGAAAGTGCCCATGGTGACCATATTTGTAGGGTTTTTTTTAACAGAAAATGAAAATTATATTATACTGGTAACTGGGGGTCCTTGGAGCTGAAAGCATCACGGTTGTGCTTCATAAGACCGGGGGGGGGGGGAGGTCGGGGGATCTTGGGAAGTTAAACTGTGATGCCCACAAAGATCAACCGGATCCTTCGAAGATAAAAAAAGATATAATTTTGGAGGAATGTGGTTGCTGCTTTGAAATTAAATGGAAAATGTAATCCTACATACAAATGATTGAAAACGTAATTTATATAATACAAAAACATCTGCTTTTGTAACCACTTTTTGCACTAATCTTGCAGCCAGTATATGGTGATCCTAGAGGATCCTGCAAAACTACTGTAGTATCAACTAAGCTACTAAACCTTGGGAATGGACGCTCATAACTGCAGTGACGAGGAGCCTGCAGCAGCTTAGGTGTTAATTAATTTGACTGAATGGATATTTGAAAAGGCAATAGCAGTGGATTGATAATTGTGCAGAGGGCAGGACAGTACTCAGTTGGGCACATGGGAAGTGGTTGGATCAACCACTTGATGATAGCCACTTGTATATGAGGTTAACTTTCTATGTATTTGTTTGTAATTGTAATTATCACAACGGCAAGATGTCCTTACCAGCTGGAGAATAGTTGACTTGTGGTTGGGTTTTGGCCATTTGGGGTTTGGGAATTAAACCAATGCCTTAGCATTACAGCTTGCGTTGCACTATCCTTTGGTGTAATACAGTGTTTATGTGTCCACTTGGCAGTCAAGCCACTGGCTGGCATATGGAATGTTATCTGGGAATGTTATCTGTTTGTTGTGCTTGGGAAGGATTTTGTCTTAAGTGTTAATAAAATGCTATGGCCGTTTCCATTTAAATCTGTGTCCGTTTTATTTTTGGATTTGGTAGGGATGGCAGGGTGTTTCAGGTAAAATATGTATGTATGTGTATCTTTATGTATATAACGCCATTAATGTACATAGCGTTTCACAGCAATAATACACATGACAATCATTTAAATAGCAAATAATACAGTGCTTCAGACATAAAAGTGACATTTAGGAAAATGAGTCTCTGCCCCTGTAAGAGTTTACAATCTACTGTAATTGGTAGGTAGGAAGAACGTACAGAAACTGTAGGAAGGTACTCTGGTAAGTGTTTTTGCAAGGGGCCAAGGTCGATATATGAGGTGTAAAGTATTAGCCACGGAGCTACTCTTATGCATCGTTAAGGAGGTGTGTTTTAAGATGGGTCTTAAAGGTAGATAGAGAGGGTGCTAGTCGGATATTAAGGGGAATGGGCATTCCGAAGTTGTGGGGCAGTCAATGAGAAAAGTTTAAGGCGGGAGAGGGCTTTAGACACAAAAGGGTAGAGAGAAGACATCCTTGAGCAGAACGCAACAGAATCGGGATGGTGTATAGCGAGAAATTAGGGCTGAAATGTAAGGAGAAAGTGGGGGGTACAGTGACCTGTACTCCAAAGGAAATTCACTTAAATGCACACTACCTATATTTAAAATGTAACCTTTAATATAAAGTCCTTAAAACATATATTACCAACAAAAAAATGTGACAACGTTGAAAAATAAATTAAATAAGATAACTCGTGCAAACAGGCAGTCTCATGTGTTTAAATGCTCCAGTATATCATTAAAACTGGAGAATAAGAGGCTGCTAGGGTGCAAACAGCCAGAGTGAGCAACTAAGCCCACCACTTCACTGGTTAGCCTAATAGAGTAGTATATATTTTGTCCCTGAGGAAGCTCCGTAGTAGGAGGGAAACGCGCGGAGGGCGATCCAGGATGACATAGCGGAGAGGCATTCAGAAACGTTGGTGTATAAAGCAGGTATAAGGTCAGGGGTTGAAAAGTAAATTTGTGTATCGTCAGCATAGAGGTGATATTTGAACCCAAAATATGGGATTAGGTCACCTACAGAGAGAGTGTGGAGAGAAAAGAGAAGAGGTACCAGGACAGATCCCTGGGGTACCCACACAGAGAGATCAATATAGGCACTGGAAGTGTTGGCAAAAGAGACACTGAAAGTACGATGGGAGAGGTAAGAGGAGATCCAGGATAGAGCTTTGTTACGGATATCAAGAGTGTGGAGAATGTGAAGAAGAAGAGGGTGGTACACAGTATCAAATGCTGCAGAGAGGTTGAGTAATATGAGCAGACTGTAATGACCATTGTCTTTGCCAGCATGGAGGTCATTAGTTATTTTAGTGAGAGCTGTTTCAGTGCAGTGAGCAGTGTGGAAGTTGTAGAGGGTCTAGGAGAGAATAAGTGGTGAGAAAATGGAGCAAGTGAGAAAACACAAGATGTTCAAGGAGTTTAGAGGCAAAAGGCAGAAATAGAGAATTACTACAGTCAAGCAGTGTTTGACTTGCATTGGGCTGTAGGAATTTTTAGCAAGAGAAAGTAGAAAAACTATAAATGTTTCATAAAAATTAAGATGGTGCCTCTTTCCTAAATAGGAAGTGTATCCTATATCATTATCTATACAATTTGATGAAAAAAATCCTTATTGTACACAATTAACACAATTAACACAACATGGGTGCTTAGAGTGTGTCAGATTGTACTTACTGTATACATTGGGAATAGTAGCTTTCAGAAACATTGTACTGCACAACCTTAATAATTATTATCTTCAATGATGGCTCCCTCGTATCCAAATAAAAGAGATTTCCTTACTGTAAAATGGTAATAAAATATCCATGTTAGTCCATTCAAATTACCAGGAGAAAATGTCTTAAACTTTCCGTTGTGTGTAATACAAATTTCTTTAAGATCTTATTGAGGAAATCTTCTACTGAATCTGAAGTGCTGTATATTCCTTAACTCGAAACAGGTTATCAATTTTTTTATAGTAAAATAACCATCACCAAAGGAAGAGTGACTTGATGATAAAGGTGACCCACCTTGATAAACTGAGCTTGGGTCAAAGTGGAGATGACAAAGCACAAGCATGATGTGTTTTCCCCTGACTACAGTGTCGGTGAGTCCCCATTAACCCTTAGTAGGTTCATGTATGTGGAAGTCATATGTACTTACATAAGGGCCTGTGCATTTACAGTATGCATTATATTTACACTCACAGCCACTTATGATACTGGAATTGTCTCTAATATACCCTGCATTGCATGCAGATTATCACCTTATTTGTGCCAAATGCACAGCTGATATTACTAGCACTAATTACTTTTTTTTATTATCTTGGATTTCCACTTTTATGAGACCTACCATCAAATTTCCTGTGAAGCAACGATTGTAGTAGTCTTGCTATCCTTTTGTGTCCTAATTAATAAATAAAAGACTTTCCAAGCACAAATATTCGTTATGAACACCATGTACGCAGCACGTACAGCCGATAATAAGCAAATGAGTGGAGACGAGAGGAAAGTACAGTATAGCAGCAAAAAATCCTGGTTAACTTTTTGCTCAAACCCCATCCATTTTATTAAGCATATTATTAGTGATTTCAATATGTGAAAAAAAAAACGATTGAAATAAATAAAATGCCATATCAAAAGAAGCAGCACCCGTTTAAAAATATTTTTTACTGCTGACGTTAATTCAAATATATTTACAGTACTTTGATTCGTTGGTTGAACAACAACAAATCATAAGTACTGTTATAAACACTTTCATTGGTTTCTGAAGACTAACATTTCTTAGACCAATTTAGGTTTGTTCACCCTCTCCTATGTTTTATATCGACTAATCATTATTATTATTATTATTATTATTACTTGACCTTCTCAGTGACAGAAGTCCGGCGGCATCAGGTGTCCAATGGACTTCCAGGAGGCTGCTTGGCTACAGATCGCAACATCCTCTGATAATGCAAATGGAATAGGAGTGTCCTCCTCTTCTGTTCCATTCGAATTCGCCACTCCTGGAAAGAGGTTCCTGTGATATGACCTAGAAAAAAAGCAGGGATGTTCACTGAATATCATAAGGGCCCCTGCCAGCCTTTATGCTATTCGGTGGAGGTCATAAGGGAACCTTATACAGATCAGAAAAATACAATGTTAGCCAGCAGTTTGTTGTACAGTAGCAGTTTGTGTTGAATCTAATCCTGAACTCTAAGATCCATCGGGAAAATTATGAAAAGACTTTCCTGTTGGCTCTTACGTCTGTATATGCTAAAGATAATTCATTATTCTTTTTAATAATTTAGACAAGGGGCAATTTTGAACTTCATCAAAATGGTACCAACACTAATTTTACTAAAAGTTTACCAAATCTGAAATCTAGTTATTCCTTTAGAGACAACAACGATTTTCATAAGAAGTTTAATTAATATGGCAGTACCTCCCATTAGTGGCTTTAAGGTACTGGCAAAACTGCAAATCTCCACAATAACATACATTCAAGGGCTAGATCCACAGAGCTCTTTTTAGTGACTTGACATAAGTTAAAGTCAAGTTATGACTTACTGTGTCTCTTCAAAGGCCAGTACCATAACTTGCGACCAGAAAAGCATTGCATTAACTATAACGGATGTTACTTATAATAATGGAAAAGTGTCCCTGAAATATGGGCTTTAGAGGAGAGAGGAAGTAGTAATGCAAGACAAGTCAATATAATCTCCAATCTTAGCCATGTTTCGCCAACCATTTCCCCTAAATATTACCAAAAGTCAGCATCACTGGGTTCCATAAAGTTAGACATTTGTAGTTGATAATTTTGGCAGTTTCATATCTTTGTGAAAATTTCCCAAGACCTGAAGGTCCAAGAATTGCCAAATTCACATTCTTGCACAAAGGTTTATGCCCATCCCTAGAAGTCATCAAAAAAAAAAAGGTGGACTACATTTTAAGAACATATAAAGGCATGGCCGCCAACACGGGAGAAGAGCCAGGATAACTGTTCTTGGCCCAGCTGGTGCTGAAAGTCGGGCCCGGCCAGAGGTCTGGCCTAATTCCTGCATTCAGCTGACAAGCCTTTGGTTGCTGCCATGACCCTGCTGCTGCGGCCTCTCTTGCCCTACAGGCCTGTATCTCTCCTGCGCAGGTCCGCACATGAAGTTGGACATGACTAAAAGTAACTCAAAGGGGATTGAGAGCAAGAGTAGTGTGTGTGCGTGTGTGTATTGTGTGCATGGGGAGGAAAGTGTGTATGTATTGTGTTTGTTGGGGAGTAGTTTGTGTATTGTGTGTGTGTTTTGTGGGTATATTTTTTGTGGGGGTATAGTGTGTGTGTGGGGGGGGTATAGTGTGTGTATTGTGTATGTATGGGGGCTAGTGTGTTTATTATGTGTGTGTGGGGGGGTGGGTAGTGTGTATGGGGGAGTATTGTGGATTGTGTGTGTGGGTGGGAATGTAGGCGGGGGGAGGGAGTGAGAGGGGAAGAGTGAAAGACGTGGGGAGAGAAATGCATGGGGTGGGAGGATAGAGTGGAGTGAGAGAACGAGGGTGTGTGTAAGAGAAAGAGGCGTGGGCTTGCAAGGCTGCCGACACGGCTTGCAGACATGCGTGTGGGGTGGGGGGGGGTGGGGAGGGACTGGTGGAATCTGTAGTCCTGGACCCCGGGAAAGCTGTTGCCGGCCGACGCAATGAAATGTAACAGTTTTCCATGCAACTCCATCTCTACCATCTTCATGGTTTGTTTTATTTACATTTGATTGAAATAGTGGATGTTAAATGTTTCATCAGCACAACATAAATACCAGGGATCATACAATATTTTTGTTAGTGAGAGGCTTATGAATATAATAAGCACTGGTTTGGTACTACATGATGCATAAGAAGCTCCCTGTACCCCCCAGGAAGGAGTTATGACGGAGGGGGGTGAGGCCTGAGGCAGTGCTGAGGGGGTTAAGGTTATATTGGAAGTTGAGGTCAGAACTAGGGGGTAGTATAAAAAGAAAGGGATTACAAGTACTTGACCTCTTCATCTGCTGTTCCTGTGAGGATCAAGATGCTGCTGAAAGGACCCTCCCACATGGCCTCTGGCAATGGGTCAAGTAGCTCTGGGCTGCCCCCAATGCAGCTGCTCACTGCCATCCAGTAGAAGTCTGCGCACTGCGGATCCGGCTGGCTCCATGCAGTTCTGGATGAGTCAGCTGCAGCTGCGCAGTATACTGGTGCTGCTGGATGAGACAGGTGGGAAGTTTCTGTGGGGTAAGGAGGTTGTTCCCCCATTGGCCTGAAGAGCGGCACACATGCCGGTGGTTGGGCCTTCCATTGCCAGGAGGAGCTGGAGGAGGGCCCGAACTCCTCAGTGCAAATTCCCAGGGAGCTCCAGCAAGACCAGGAGGAAATCATCGGAGCACCCCCAGCTAAACAGTGGGATGATAGACAAGACCAGGCAAGGATGGTAGGTTTGAGGGTTAGGGGAGTTGGAGGAGTTTTGGGGGGCCTGAGTGTTATTTTTGGGTTCAATTAGGGTTCGTCGGGGGTATTGAGCAAATAAGTATTGGGCGCATTAGTTTGGGTAAGTTGTCGGGAGGTGGGTGGCAGTGGAGTGCTGGCAGTTTAGGGGCTAGTAGGGTCTTGCGTGTCACTGGGCTAATGTGGCTGACATGTGCTTAGCTGTTCCGTAGGGTCTAACAGCTACGGCAGCGAACGCTAAGGGGTGACACAGACTGCTGCAGTGGCTGCGACAGTAGAAGCGCAAAAAGAGTTGTCTGTCAGCATCAAGGAGAGGACAAAAAAGGGGATGATAAGGATAATGAAAAGAAATAGAAGCAGGTACTGGAAGCTTTTAGGATCTGACTAGAGGCGTATGTTATTCTTGCTACCCTGATAGACAAGAAGTCACCTAACTTATGTTCAGATCTGTTCAAATATGAAGATACAATTTGAGAGGCTTTCAAGATGTATGGCGGCCAGGCCTGGTGGAAGTACGATGAAGTCTTTGTACAATGGATGGCTGCACAAAAGAAGGCTCAGTGGGGCTTTAAGGACATAGATTTGTGGCTATCGCTTATCGTTCACAGCACCCTTTGCCCTTTCAGATCGGGGTCAGTGGTCTACTACGGGCAATCAACCAGCTCCACAAATGTCATGTGCTGGTCCTTCAATGAAGAAAATTGTACAGTAAGTGGGGCACTTCCTTTTGTTTCAAGCATGCATGTTCCAGGTGCGGAGGGAATCGCCCTGCCCAGAGGTGTTACAAAAAAGGAAATGGTTGGGGAGTAGCCAGTGCAACTGAAGATGCTGTGAAGAAGGGCGATGAGCACTGACATGATGGAGGAGTGGCTCGTCAGGTACCACTTTGAAGATACAGCAAGGACATTACGACTCAGTTTTCCGAAGGGGTTCTGGATCCCTTTTACAGAGTCATAGTCAGATCAAATATCCAATAATTAAAAATGTGTCAGAACATTGTGAGGTGGTTCGCAGCAAATTAGCAAAAGAAGTGGATTTGGGGTGAATTGCCAGACCATTCATGACTACCTGATTTGCCATCCTCAGGGTGCCACCATTGAGCGTGGTTCCCAAGAAGGAGCCTGTGCCTTCCGTCTTATAAACCATCTGTCATATCCGGAATGGGCGTCCGTTAATCCTGATATCAACAAGTTTATATGCAGGGTGACATATCCTTCATTTGATGGGGCAAGGGAGCTGATGAGTAGGTTGCTGTGCTCCTCTGCCTAGTCAGGAACATTTATTTTAGAGCAAAGGATGTTCCAGGACTGGAGAATAACATAGCCAATGAACTCTCTTGTTCTAAAGTGGGGTTATTCCGGGAGCTGGTGACAGAGACAGATGCAGTGGAGCATGTGTGCCGGGATCATTTATGGAACCTGGGTTTGGAAGAGTGATAGAGGTGATAAGGAGGTCATTGGCATCGGCAACTTGAGCATCATACGAAGTGGCTTGGAGGGAGTGGGGTGAATTTTTTAAAGCCTTTGGAGCCCCAAAGGCTTATAATAAACTGGTTGTGGGCATGGTGGCATATTTATGGGGGCCGTCAGACAAGTGTTTTTTCCCGGTTCCATTGAAAGGAAGTTGGCAGGCATATACTTTTTCTGTAAATTGTATGAGAAAGGTTTCTTCAAATACATGGCTTGTAAAAGCTGCAATTCTAATACGACTTTGGCTAGGTGCACTAGCAATTTCACCTCCAATATTAATGGGAAACTATACCATTAAGACTCGTATCACATGCAATACAGAATATGTGGTATATTTACTCATTCGTTACTGTAAGAAATATTATGTGGGCCATACTATTTACAAGTTCAAGACCAGAATGTCAGAGCACATCCGGAACAATTTGCCTGGTCTGGAAACACACAATGTCTCCAGACATTTCAAATATACACATGGTCAAAATCCAGCAGGTATCCAATTTTTTGGAATCGATATACTGAAAGCTAACATAACAGGTGTGAAAAAATCAAAGCCATTTCTCAGCTAGAAACCTCATGGATTTTTATTTGAAATGTTTGGCCCCAGTGGAGCTAAATATTGACATTGATTTGATTTTGATTTTTTTTATAAAGATTTCCTTAACTCAATCCATGTGCACTGGGTTCATTCTGGTCCTCAATATGCTCATTTCTGGGATATCTAATCATTCTGTTCTTAATGCTGATTATTGTATCTTTATTGTGACCATTTTTTTACCTTGTTATGGTTCATTGTATATTTACATATATTACTACCTATGTAGTTGCTGTCTGCCAGCATCGTTGATACCAGTGTATGCCATGATTGCCACCTCGTTCCAACCCCTGGCTATGATATTGGCTGTTATTAAAATTATTATTATAGTACATTGCCACCATTTGACAAATTCTATTCTAATGATATATCTACAGTACAGTATATACCTTGATCGCCCTTTTTTTTCCCGAACTTCCAGTTTCAACCCTGGGCTATGATGTTTTTTGTTAATATTTTACTATGTTGCTAGTACTTGACACTTCATCTGCAACAACTTCTACTCTATTGACATAACTGTATGCCTTGATTACCATCTTGTTCCAACTCCTAGTTATGATGTGGTCTGTTTCTATTATAGAATGGTTTGCCACCTGACACTTTTATTAGTGACATTAATTCACTCAATTGATGTAATGTGTTCAATTTCCAATATGCCAGTATATACATCTGTTAAGTACCACTAGTATAATATGTTAGAGGTTTTTCCTCAAATAAGTATATTTGTCTTGACACTGGTGTAATAGTATGTCTCCTATGTCCTAGTTCATATAGTGTAGGACACTATGTTCGGTGCCTTTCAGTGGGCTTTATTTTTGGTACTACAGTATTTGGTTTTATTTTTTTAATTTGCTCAGCACAGCCACTTTAACTGATTGTCGGATAGGTCAGAGGTGCGCAAACTGGGATGTGCAAGATTTTCTGGGGGGAGCTAAAATTAAATGCCCGGGGACCGCGCGAGCCCTTGGTAAGTTCCCTTAGCTTGTCTCCGACGGCTTCGGGTGATGTGTCGCCATGGCAACATGGCATCAAATGACACTGCGGGATCATGGCAACATGATATCACATGATCCCGTGGCGTCAGTTGATGCTGGAGACAAGGTAAGGGGGGGACACTAGCAGGGGGGGGTGGCAGCTAAAAGGCAGTGGGGCATGGGGGGAAATGTTTGCGCACCCTTGGGTTAGGGTATATAGTATCAGTGTAATGCAGCCACTTTCATACAACAGTGAAATGCATGGGTTTGACTGTGCATGTGCCCAGAGCTCCAGCTGATGAGATCAGTGATGGTGTCCAGATCGCTCTGTTCTGTGTGCATCCAAAACTCTCTCTACTACCATAATGTGACGCGGACGTCAAGAGCCTTTGATGCACATACCTGTGAGAGGACTCTCACCCAGTGCTGAGATGAGGAGTATGAGATTCAAGTGGCCCTGGATTTGAGTCGTTGTAATCTACATGCATTTATTCTACCACAGAAATGTGAGGGTGATATGCATATGTTTTATGTCCAATTTTTAATAAACTACATTACTCTATATTGGCCTTTTGTCTGTCCCCTTATGTTCCTGATGCTGTATTTGGAGGTCTGCTAGATCCATTCGCCCAGGGATTGCGGATCCCTGCCTAGATTTCCCTTTAATGTGATTTAGCCACCTATTGTCTACTTTTTCCATTTATTGCTTTTCCTTTGCTCCATCTGTAATTTCTTTTCTCTTGCCTAGTAAAAACATTGGTTGTGGGTTCTAGTCCTGTTTGGCATGACACCAGTACACCATTCCTGTCATTACTGTGCCTTAGGCTTATCAACTCTATATAGTTGGTCTGGAAATCCTTTTATGAAGTGGGGAGTGGGACTTATTTAAATATACTTTGCATCATCATTAGCATATCTCAGAGGGTACCTCAGGTGTACTCCTTTTCCAGCATGGGCATGTCTAGCTAATGTAAGTGAATTAGCATAGAAATGTTGATCAATGTCTTCATTTTACAGTCACTGCTTGAGGGAAAACACTAATAAATTATTATAGCATGTTTCGTTCCCAAATTCGATTCCCTGCAATACGTTTCCCCACGCCTTGAGGGGCTAATACTGTCAAAAAATTATGAAGCTTTCAACGAGATATTGCCAAACAGTGCACGTAACATGGTACTGTATGTGTGCCCTATATATAGTCTTAGCATTAAGCGAATTTAGCGATTGTTACGAATTTCACAAGCAAATCTAGCCTTCTTAGACAGTCCCGCAAATTAGCCTATTAAACAAAATGGCAGTGCACATTAACACTTAATTGGTGGATCCCTTCCAAGCTCTGACAAGGTCGACATCTTTTTCACAGCTGAAAAAAGTCCAATCTCGCTATTTTGGGCAGACATTTTGCACATCTCTATTAGAATGCTGTTGTCATGACTGTGACTGGCAACCCAGGGGTTAAAATGCCTAATTGAAGACAGAAAAAGAAAGATAAATCAATCTGGCCAAATATACGCAGTTAATTAGTACACACATGTCAAACATTGTCCTAATTTTACAGCCATTGCTGCAGGAAAAAACATAGATTAGGAGGATGCTGTCATGGCTGTGAGGAGAAGAGATGAGGTCTGGAAGCAAAGATTAAGCACGCCGCTCATTTTAAAATAGCAAGACAGGTTTTTCTCTCTAATAGGACACCTGTAAGAAATATGTAACCTGGAGACATCGGGATTCAAAGCTTGACAAGGTCATTTTTGTCTTTCATGTTTTTTTTTTTTTAAGTCAATAGAAATAGTACATTGTCATATAGAAAAGAAAAAAAAAAGGAGTAATGCATTTAATTATAAGTTAACGATCATTTAATAGAGCTATTGAAGCTAGCTTGACATTAGGTTTTCACTTAATATTAAGAACAGAACAAGCAAGGAATTGTAAATGTATGTAGAAACGTTTAAAGGAACACAACGTCTTTAAAAATTCTGAAATGCGTTTTTCATATTAAAACAAACGTTGCAATGATATCCTATTTATCAAGGTATATGTAACCCCTCATCCCAGGTGCTGGGGTTATATGTGGAATATAGTGAGAGGGGCCTGAGTTCACCCTCCTCAGTTTGTGTGGTAACATGTGTTCTGTCTTACCCACAGGGAGGAATTCCTTTAATTAGATTTTAGCGCAAAATGTGAATGTGTTTAAAATGAAGTACTATTTGAACTTAACCTCATCTCTCTTTGGGCGCTATGCAATATGGTGCGAAGCAGAGTAAGACACAATGAACAATTCATTAACTTTTCCAGCTAATGTCAGTTAGTGTGTTGGTAATTGCAGGGGAGGCATTTTAATAGAGACGCACGTTAGCTGCTGTATATTCGTTGGGTTCTTCTATCAGCAGTTGCTGCAGCTCTGCAAGTCATATCAAGTCTACGAATGATGCACAGCACCAACTTTTTTTAATACATATCATTTTATTATATCAACATTTCTGTGATTTTTTTTCACACTTTCATCACGGTGTGAAATAATTACCGAAATGTCAATATAGCAAAATACTATTTATTCCTGTCCTGATGAACGTGTGAAATGAACACAGAAACATCAATATACTGCTGCGGCAGCTTTTATTCTAACAAATCACCGGTTTTTACCTGGCTTGTTCCTGGAATGCGATGCTGTTCACCCGGAGCATGCTGCGTTCATCTTGCTTTCCCAGCCAGGGTTCATGCCCGGCTGACGCGCGGTTGATGGGTTTATTGATAATGGTTCGGATTTAAATAGGCTGCAATGCTTCGCGTGTCCGCCAGATGGCAGAAATTCATGAATTGTAATGTGCCGAATCAGTAATGTGTCGGCTTGCAGGTGTTTCGTTTAAAAAAGATACTGTACCACAGTGTGCCATTGTAACTTGGCCTTGGCCTTGAGACTGAAGGAAGAGGTTGCAAAAATGTATCAATTTAGGCTTTTCATATTAAAGAAAGACAAAGAACAGTTTCAGTTACAGTATTCTCCAGAGACCCGCCCGCCATGAGTGTTCAAGTGCAGCCCGCTTTCCAAAAACCCGACAGAAGTTATGCGTATTTTATATGGACCGCGATTAATGCAACAGATGATAAGATGGCAACAGTTGCTCAAATTTATCAGTATTTTATCGAAAACTATGACTTTTACAAATTTTCGCCAACTCCTCATATGTGGAAGCGTGCAGTAAGGAAAAGGTTATGTAGCGATCCCTGTTTTCATCGTATTGAGCCACTATTTGTTGGAGGGTATTGGTGTGTATCACCGGATTTTTCCGGTATCTATGATCATGAAGGCGGCAAAAGGCGAAGGGTCGTGTTAAAACCAACTAAGAAGCGACAGTCGCTGCCAAGCAATGCACCAGCACCAGCACCGGCTTCCAATAACGGTCCCACCGTCAGTGACAACCCTGAGCCAGAGCCTGAGGCTGAGCTGGATTTTGCGTGCAGTTTTGATGAAGCTTGCATGTACCTAAGCGATTTCCATCCTCACCAGCTGACTACAGGTGTACTAGTCCCGCTGCAAACTATCGACATGGATGATGAAGAAAGCTGGACTGGCAGTGGACCGGCGCCGGCGCAAGCTGAATGGGAAATTCAATGGTGAGTACTGTATTGTTGCCGTATTATTTTCTGTGTTTTTTTTATTTTGACAATACTGTATAAAGTCAAAAGTCAAGCGATTCTCCTGTAAGGAATATCATTGGCTGAGCGGCTTCTACAGTATGCGCGTATGAACAGGAGATAATTATTGGTGGGGCTGGCTGGGTACTTCTTTAGGGGGCTGACCATTACTGTACATTAAAACTTTTCTTTTTGTTTTTCCTCAAAAAAGAAAATGGCTAATGGGGGGATTTCGATGGATAATATTGTTCTGTATGCTGATGTTTTCCGACCGTACAGTATACTGTGTAATAAACCCGAAAAAATAAAACTATGCATTTATTCTACATGTACTGTACAGTATCATTTACATTATGTGTCTTCTGCAGTATACAGTGGTATACAGTGCCTAACATCTATGGCAAAATTAATTTTATTTCTAGGTGCCCTAGAACAGAAGTTCCCACGCCAATTGGCTGTGAACTTGACCGAGGCCCTCCCTAGTTCCCACGCCAATTGCGCGAATATAATTTAAAATAATCCGTTCTGTGGGTCTGAGCGGGTTGAAATTCGCCTGGTCGTCATGCGGAAGGACCCTTGCCATAGTGGCAAAATATCAGCCTTCCACGACCCCCGGAACCGGAGATACCAAAATACAGTTTAAAAGCACATTACCAAAGTGGCTTTTTTTCTGCCATGCAAGTCAATGGCAGAAACCTAAACTTTACCATTACCCTGACTCCGTTCTGTTGCCACGAGAGGGTCGCAATTTGCCATGCAATCCTGCCACAACTAGGACTACATGGTGACTGAATCTGAGCCCTCTAGGTTGAACAGAACTGGAGTTGTGGGTTCCAGGTTTCTGCTCATTCTGACTTAGCCGGTTCAAAGCTTTCTCCGCCATTACGCTCAATGATAGGACCCTCCTCGCCGGTGTGACCCTTTCTCATCGCCATTACTGGTCGGACGCTGTTGGGGTCAAGTGAGGGGGTTCCTAACATCTCGGGGCAAAATGAATTTTATTTCTAGGTGCCCTACAACAGAAGTTCCCACGCCAATTGACCTATTTCCAACGCCAATTGCGCGATCATTGCTCTTTTTTTACAATGTTGCCGAGCTTGCGGCTTTGCTGTCAGGCAGTAAAAAAACAGTGCAGCAAGCCTCGACATTTGTTACACTGTCAAATGAGCAAATGGAAACAATGTGAGACAAATCAACATGTTCTTTTATTGGTGGAGTCAGTACAAAAACATTTATTTACAAATACTGTTCAATGTTGAAACATTTTAAGTGCACAGCAATTCAAAACATCAACAGGTGTATGGTTTACTGCTACAGTACATGTGTGAAAACATTTGTCAGTCAGTATGGTCTTCAGTCACATGTTTTAAATACAATACAGTACATTCTTTAATATCTTTAAAATATAAATATATAAATATAATTTAAAATAATCCGTTCTGTGGGTCTGAGCGGGTTCAGATTGCACCAGTACAGTCCTAGAGGGCAGCAAACAGGGCAGGTTTTCAGGGCAACCTTGAAAACCATGCCTGTTTGCGGCCCCCAGGAACTGGAGTCGTGCATTTCCTGTGTAAAAAAACACACAACAACGCTTTGCTCATTTTCTGCAGTTACTGTTGTCATTGTGTTTTTAATCCCTCCCTAGCCAAGCATCAATCGGCTGAGTCACCCTATCCTGCCAACCCCCTCTCTCCACTGGGTCATTAATCTTCTGCATATTGCCATTGTGTTCTTAATCCGCCCACAGCCGAGCTACAAAGACTCAGTGCACCTGCGTCTAATCACACCATCCCCCCCCACAACCCTTAGAGGCTTGATTTGTTAGCGGTAACGCTTTGGAAAATCCCCTCTCGAATTTCAAATGTAAATCTGATGTGCACAGCACTGTGAGAATTGAGAGTAAACTGATATTTCATCAGGGTGTGAAAACATTTGTCAGTCAGTATGGTTTACAGTCACATGTTTTAAATACAATACAGTATTACAGTACATTCTTTAATATCTTTAAAATATAAATATATAAATATAATTTAAAATAATCCGTTCTGTGGGTCTGAGCGGGTTGTAATTCGCCTGGTCCTCATGCGGAAGAACCCTTGCCATAGTTGCAAAATATCAGCCTTCCACGACCCCCGGAACCGGAGATACCAAAATACAGTTTAAAAGCACATTACCAAAGTGGCTTTTTTTCTGCCATGCAAGTCAATGGCAGAAACCTAAACTTTACCATTTCCCTGACTCCGTTCTGTTGCCACGAGAGGGTCGCAGTTTGCCATGCAATCCTGCCGCAACTAGGACTACATGTTGACCGATTCTGAGACTTCTAGGTTGAACAGAACCGGAGTTGTGGGTTCCAGGTTTCTGCTCATTCTGACTTAGCCGGTTCAAAGCTTTCTCCGCCATTACGCTCAATGATAGGACCCTCCACGCCGGCGTGACCCTTTCTCATCGCCATTACTGGTCGGACGCTGTTGGGGTCAAGTGAGGGGGTTCCTAACATCTCGGGGCAAAATGAATTTTATTTCTAGGTGCCCTAGAACAGAAGTTCCCACGCCAATTGACCTAGTTCCCACGCCAATTGCGCGATCATTGCTCTTTTTTTACAATGTTGCCGAGCTTGCGGCTTTGCGGTCAGGCAGTAAAAAAACAGTGCAGCAAGCCTCGACATTCTAGAAACACTGTATTTTGTTATACAGTACTATCAAAGGAGCAAATGGAAACAATGCACAGTACAGTAAGACAAATCAACATGTTCTTTTATTGGTGCAGTCAGTTCAAAAACAAAAACATTTATTTACAAATACAATGTTGAAGCATTTTAAGTAACATCTCCTTTATTAAAGAAACACAGTACTGTATACAGTACAGTACAGTGGGATGGTGCGCAACACTGTCAGTCAGACCTGCACCAGTTCAGTCCTAGAGGGCAGCAAACAGGGCAGGTTTTCAGGGCAACCTTGAAAACCGTGCCTGTTTGCGGCCCCCAGGGACTGGAGTTGTGCATGTCCTGTGTAAAAAAAACACACATCAACATCTCCTACAGCAGGTACTGTAGGGAAAAACATGTACAGTACAATAAAGTTCAACACAACAGTATGGTCTCACAGAAAGTCCTCCACATTGTCCATCCATGGCCGATGCCTTGCATGTCGCAAAATGCCATTAATGCAGTCTCGTACGCCTCTCATTACTGGATCTGTAATTGGATAAAAGCGCCGCATTTCTTCCACAATGTTTTTCCTTAAATTGACAGGAAGCGCTTTTTTATGCGATTCCCATCGTAGTTCACTTTGAAGGCCCAGTCGCAGTACAACGAGTAGGGAACATGGTGCTTAAAAAGTAACAAGGCATACTTGTGGGGTGCACCAGCACTCTTCACCCTATACTTCTCCCTGAGTGCCGGTGGCAGAGCGCACAGGGTGATGTCGGGCACCGTATCGATGCGAGCGGGTGTAGGTCTTTTGGGAGCGGGTGTGCTTGAGGCGACGGGCGATGGTATGTTGTCTGGGAGGAAGCTTTCCTCCGGTCGTGGTCGCCGTGTTGTCTCCTGGCGTGGTCTTGACGGGGTTGTCATGTCCTCCTCAATGGCATACATGTACACTATATCGTCTGGTGGAGGGGGTGTGCTTTGTGATGGAAGGGTCTCATTCATCACATCCATGTCACCCCCCTGCTCCGGTGTCGGGGAAACAGGGGCATTAGCACCGAGCAAATAATGTATGCCCGCTATGTCAGCCTCTATCTTCTCCATCCGTCGATCCATCCGTTGATCCATTTGTAGCATCCGTTGCTCCACATTTAGCATTGTCTCCAGAAGCATATCTATCTTTGCTAGTACAATAGAATTCCCGGGGAGATCCACAGTTATCCCATTCAGCATCCGGTCTAACGAGCTGCTTCCTGTGCAAGGCGTGTGAACATCTGGGTGGATGGGTGCAATGGAGGATGAGATGGGGGTTCCATGGCCAGAAGTGGCATCAAGGGAGAGTGGAGGAGGTGACCTGTGGATAACCGGTAGAGGAGAAGCGGCAGCGTCGTCGAAGAGGGATGGAGAAGGTGACCTTTGGATTTCCGGGCGAGAAGCAGAGTCGTCCAAGAGCAAAGGAGACAGTGACACGTGGATTTTAGAGGCGGCAGCGTCGTCAGATGGAACCGGAGAAGATGGGGGTGGAGAAGACGGGATGAAGATTTCCGGGACAGCGGCGGCAGAGTCGTCAAAGCATATGGGAGGAAGTGGTCTGCGGATTCGATGGGTTGGCTCCCATTCGTTTTGTGTCGAGAGTACATCACCGTATATCTTCTTCACATAATGAGGCTTACGTCTAAGAAAATATGGAAAATAGCTGAAGCGCTCAAGGGGCCATCACACGCTACCGAGAGTGATGTCCCCTCATCCGACTCTGTTCCTCCGGTATCTATTGCTTTACATACATTTAATGATTTTTGTACCCTGCAAGATATGAATGATCTTTTATCTGAACAGACGGTTGATGATGTTAATATTCCTACATTTTCTGAATGGAATTCAGGCCTAAAAAGGAGTTCTGTGTTCTACCCCACTCATGTCAAGGGTCAACTTCTGACTATGTTTGAAAATCTGGTTATAAGGGACCTTCGTCTTCTAGCTCAGGGATTTTCCCTATCCTATATAGATCATGACAATTTGAATCAAAGTGAACGTTTAGCTTTAAATTCTTTGAAAAATAATTCTGCATTGGTCATTAAGAGTGCGGACAAGGGGGGTGCGGTGGTGGTGCAGGGCAGAGACGGTTACATCAGGGAGGCATTACGCCAACTGGATGATGGCCGGTCCTATCGTGTACTATCCGCCGACCCCACACCGCAATTCTTGGAGTTTCTTGTAGAACTGGTTGACTCAGGTGTTATTATGGAAGTTCTGTCGAAGGACGAGGTTAAATTCATTATTCCATCTCATCCCATTATTCCTATCTTCCACCATCTCCCAAAGATCCACAAGACATTGGTCGACCCTCCAGGTCGTCCCATTGTCTCTAGTATTGGATCTTTGGGAGATGGTCTGTCAAGATATGTTAATGGTTTTCTTCAGCCATTTGTTAGGAAATTGCCCTCATTTATACGGGACTCTGGTGATCTTCTTGATCAGATCAAAAATGTTAAATGGGGTAATGATTACCTGTGGGTAACACTTGATGTTACCTCTCTGTATTCTGTTATACAACATGACCATGGTTTGGCAGCGGTCCGACAATTTATTGAGATACCAGAAATATCAATTTTTCAATCGGCTTTTATTTTGGACGCTATACACTTTTTACTCACGCACAACTTTTTCACATTTAATGGTAAGTTTTATTTGCAACTTATTGGCACTGCTATGGGTACAAGTTTTGCTCCTTCTTTTGCGAACTTATTTATGGGATGGTGGGAAGCACTTTTTATTTATTCGAGCACTAATTTATTTCGTCACAATATTGTTTTTTATAAAAGATTTGTGGACGACCTAATTATTATTTGGAGGGGGGATGTCACTACACTTCACACTTTTGTATCTTATCTTAATAATAATCTTTATAATCTAAGATTTACATTAAATTTTCATTTCCATCACATTGAATTTCTGGATCTACAATTATTTGTAGACATAGACAAAAAAATTCAAACGGATGTTTATAGGAAGCAAAATGCCAGGAACACCTTTCTTAGGGCGGACAGCTGCCACCCATCCCATGTCATAAAGGCCATACCAAGGGGACAGTTCCTCAGACTGAGAAGGAATTGTTCCACTATGAGTGGTTTCCTTTCTCAGTCTGAGGAACTTACAAGGAGATTTTTGGAAAGGGGATATCCCAAATCACATTTAGCAATTGCATTTGAAAATGCATTACATACAGAGAGAGCATCATTGTTGCCCACACATCCAATTGGAGATTCTCGCCTTGCTAACAATGTTAAGACAATTGGTATTAAACAGGACTCACATGGACTGACAGAATTAAAAAACAAATGTCCTCTTTTTATTTCACAATTTAGTAAACAAAGTGGAAAAGTAAACTCTATAATTTCAAAACATTGGAATGTCTTATCCATGGACCCTGTCCTTAAAAAATATGTGGATTCTGGTCCTACTTTTGTATATCGTAGAGCGAGAACAATTGGATCTCATGTTTCACCAAGTGAACTCAAATCTTCTGGTCTCAAAAA
Source organism: Ascaphus truei (assembly GCF_040206685.1). Classification (NCBI taxonomy): domain Eukaryota; kingdom Metazoa; phylum Chordata; class Amphibia; order Anura; family Ascaphidae; genus Ascaphus; species Ascaphus truei. The sequence goes on from NC_134483.1 coordinate 321,158,580, forward strand.
ACCTTTTATCACTAGGGGTTCCTTCAAATGTGGCTCTTGTAGTGCATGTAAACACATGAAGCCTGCCAAAAGTTTTTTCCAGTTTGCCTTGCCACCGCCACATGGTGTGAATATATTACCAAATAAGGAATTTAAGATTAACAGTTTTATAAATTGTAAAAGTCAATTTGTGATTTATCTAATAACATGTGGTTGTGGCAAGAGGTATGTGGGGAGGACGACTAGAGCCCTTAAGGTCAGGATGTTAGAGCATTTAAGGCTCATAAAATTGAGAGACACTAATCATCCAGTCTCAAAACATTTCACTGAATGTGGTCAGGGAGGAATTAATAATTTTTCCTTTTTGGGGATTGAATCAGTTATTTCTAAATCTAGAGGAGGTGATCATATCAACCTTCTGGACCGTAGGGAGGCGTATTGGATCTTCACTCTCCAAACGCGCTTCCCTATGGGCTTGAACATTGACTGGCAACTAACACATTTTTTGTAAACATTTTTGTGATAGACGTATTATGGTGTAATTAGTTGGTAATACAGATTAAATAAGACAATTGTCATTATATTGGACATTATATTCTTATCATTATAACCTTTGAACCTAAGCCTTATCATGCAAATATTATGCCAATATGTAAGCTTAAATTGTTCTTTGATGTATCTTGTGGATAATACTTTATATTTTATAATGGTTGTATTTCCCTGGTTCCTATGATTTAGGTACACAATCTGTGTTATGCAGTATATATGTGTAATATGTCTTTAAATTTACTTTTCTTACACATTTTTTTAATCATGTCTAGAGGTTTTTAATTTTAACTTTTTTTTTGTATATAACTTAGTTGCAACACAGCTAGTTTTTTAATCCACCTTGTTCATGTTTTTCCTTGATATAATAGTACCCTTTATTAAGCATTAGTTTAGTTTAATATAGCTTTATTTTGTTTAAATATGCTTGTCCAGTTAGCAGCAATGTATTTTGTTCTGCTGGAATGGTCAATAAAGCTTTGTTATTGTGTTCCTATGTTTGCCCACATCCAAGATGGCCACACTGCCTTTGGTACTTCCTTTTGCCCTTAGATCGGCACTGAGTCGCTCTGTTATGACGTCATCAGGTTCTGATTTTTGGCGCGAAATGGCCCACAGGTAAGAGGGTATATAATGGATGTTATCACATTGTGTTTTATCCTTGAAAAAGAACGCTGCGACGTTCGAAATGCATTGGATGGGTCTTTTGTCACATTAAAGTGCCCTTTTAATCATTTTTTTGTCCTGGGTTCTTCCTGCTCCGTTTGTGCTGGTGCGCTTTTTGGTCTCCCTTTTCCCTGTATTACGTCTAAGAAAACCCTTAACCTTTGGGGTCAGCAGAAGGTTTTTTTTTATTGGCCTTAGCCTGTCGCTTTGCCCTTGGCATGGAAACGGCAGCCGCCTTTCGCTTTTTCAGCTTGACAGGCACGGCAGAGGCGAGTGGGTTCCTGCGTCCATAGAATCGGGGTTGCTCCATGGAAGCAGGTGGCACAATGCAGTATCTGGACAAGGGCAAGTTCAGATAAAGATCATGGAGTGGTGGGCTATGCAAAGTGTGTAAATTTTTATGCATGGCGACCAGGTAAAGGTGTTGAAAGTGGGCGTACTCTAATGTGAGTCATTAACGTATAAATACACCATCCATTTTGTGGATTGACTGCACATTGAATACACATCGACTAAACATCAAATATACATTCTTGTGTTTGTATTTCTTTGTACTCGCAGCAATGCCTGTTAAAAAGATTTCAAAGGATCTCAGCATGCGAATTAAGGACATGTACACGAGCGGACACTGAATTGCTGCCATCCAGCGCTGGTTAGCTACTTCTGACCTCGTTGTGCTATCAACCACCGTGTGCTATCATGCATACGGAAAAAACAGAGACCGCAAAAGGGCACCAAGGGTAACTAACGCGTAAGTATATTTATAAAACTTACAGTAACAAAAAAATATAGAAAACTGTACTGTTCATTCAGTACAGTACATCTACAGTACAGTTCTGTATCTACTGTAATACTGTTGTTATTTCTGTTTATTTATATTACAACATAGTTTGTCTATATTTACAGTACAACAGTATACATTTTTTGTATATTTCTATTTATCTTACAACGGTATATATAGGATGTATATTTATATTTATATTACAACAGTATTTATATTTTGTCTATTTATATTTATAGTACAACAGTATATATATTTTGTCTATTTATATTTACAGTATAACAGTATACATTTTTTGTATATTTCTATTTATCTTACAACGGTATATATAGATGTATATTTATATTTATACTACAACAGTATATATATTTTGTCTATTTATATTTACAGTACAGCAGTATACATTTTTTGTATATTTATATTTACTGTATATTACAACATTATATTTATATACATTTTATATTGCTGCATATCAATAAAACAATATATTGTCTTTACATTGTAGGGAGACAACTCTTCTGGTGGACAAAATAAGTGAGGAGAATGATGAGAGGAGTGCATTAAGGGTTAAAAACACTCTGCAGGAAAAGCACAATCTGACTGTATCCGACAGCAGCATAAAGAAGATGAGACGCAGCATTGGATGGAAATATGGACGTGTGAGGTTGGTACTGGACAGTACAGGAGGTAAAAGTGTTGTTTAGCTAACTGTACTGTACTGTGCCGCTATTTTTTTTATTCCTTGTCATTACAGAGCGTACCCCATGATACGGGACGCAAACAAAATCAAAAGAGTGCTCCAGGCCCAGGCATGGATCGACAGTGGGGAGACTTTCCAGGATTGCATCTTCACTGATGAGTCTACTGTGTCGCTGGAGAGATTTGCAAGCTTTGCATTCCACAAAAAAGGCTGCATATCTTTGAAGCCGCGGCCAAAACACCCCGTGAAGCTGCATGTGTGGGGTGCCATTCCTAGGCGTGGACCAGGATGCATTGTCATATTTGAAGGTAAAATATATAAAATATAATGTAGCCTTATGCACTGTACTTTACTAGTGTAGCCTTACTGTATGCACTGTACTGTACTATTGTGCAGTTTTTTGAGCACTTTTCTTTTCTTGCTATAGGAATCATGAATAAATAGGGAGAGAAAGAACCCGAAATAGCACTCAAGTTCACACTCTGGAGGATTGTGATTGAATTAAAACATAATCTTTATTAATATCAATGTATATAAAATATGGAAGATAGAACAACGTACTGGAGGTAGGTTGATCCTAATAGTTAATAGCCATGTTGGCTCTGGATCAGACTTAGGGGCTTATGCAGAGAAGAACGTTATTTAATGTGAAAACGGCAGGAAAATAGCCACAGAATTGGAGTAAGTTATGGGCGTATGCTGAAAGCTGCGTTACCTCTTTTTTCTGATGAGATTCAAAATTGCCAAGTTTTTCTGGCTACATTGAACTCGCTATAATATAGGGCAGAATGGCGAGTTGCAGTGCATCTATGCTACCTGCATACCACCCTATTTTAACATGGCAAATTTACCAATCTCGCCACGTGTTTGGCAATTTTTAAAGTAAAGAAACCTGCTGTGGCGAATTTTATGAATCTCTTCATGTTCTCTGCAGGACAAGCTTCTCTGGTGCGTATTTTCGCCAAAAGATGGCGCTGTTTCCCTTCTCTATCCTCTCTGCATAAGCCCCTTAGTATGTGTATACCAGACAGTTTTAATAAAGCGCTGGTACCAGAACAGCACAGAAATCCTGGTGTGGATCTGTGTAATGAGTGAGTACTCTTGGTGTGCCCTGGTAGGTACTGGGGCTACAGGTCACAGGAGTAATTACTGAATAGACCCTGGTGAGACTTAGTCAATGTGACCAGTGGTAGCTGATAACATATAAAACAAATATAATATGTGTATCAGTGATGGTAGTGTGCAAACAGCTGGGCTCTTCAGTCAAATTCATATGTCCATACACAGTGTCAGAGTGACCTAGGGTAACCCTCTGGGTGCCAGTCTGCAGGAGTGTGTTAACCTGTAGTGACCTGTGTGGCTGTGCCAGAGGTAGGTACCCTGACTTATGGTCATGGGGCAAGCCTGTATGATGACTGTATAGGAGACACTGATGTGGAAGACATAAGTAAAGCGTATAGCAGGAGGCTAGGCTGTTGCACTATCAGGAAGGTGGAGCCTCACTGCTGCTGTGAAGGGATCCGAACACAGCAGCGCAGCTATAGTGTTGCTGCAGGCACAATATTCAGTACTTTATTAGCTCAGAGCATATACCCTGTATTCACTCTAGAGGGTGGCTAAAAGCGACCGTCGGGACACTGATACCCTGTATACATATACATGGCACGGGCAGACTACCGCATTAACTCGCGGTTCAGTGAATCATGCGGAGACAGTGACTGATCTGCGCGTGCACGTGGAAGGTTAGAGCCGACGCGCGCGTTTCGCGAGAGGCTTTCTCAAGGCGAATGGTTAGTATCACTAAGGATACCCTGCAGTTAGGCAGGTATATATAGGGCCCCCAGAGATGACGTCATGGGTTAACCCCTGGTATGCTGTGATATGCTAGGTTCTGTTACAGGTCACAGTAAGTATACCAATGTATGTGACTGCATATCCAGCATACTGATGTAATAAAGATCTGACTCTGTTTGTGTGTGATTTTTACTTTGTTGTCAGATGCATGCAAAGTGGAGCGGTGATGCACTCCTATTGTGCTTCAGGGGTAGTATGAAAGTGATACCTAATAAATTCTGTTAGTGTATGGTGATAATGTAGGGTCCAGAGAGACCCTAATAAAGATGGTATTACCACTCTAAGGTGGTGGTTATTACTGTACAGGATTTGGGAGCTGCCTGGTGCAGACATGGCAATGCTATAGATAAGCAGGACAATGCAAATGAAGCGGTGAAGGGTAAAATGATAAGTGAATAAAAAGATACAGACATGATCCATGATGACTATAACGGTTGTGTCGAATATCACAGAAATGGGGTATACAAAAATCCCTCGTTCAGGCCTCTGGGTGATAGTGTTCCAAGGGTGTAAATCCATCTGGCTTCCAATTGGAGTAGAGCTCTGTCCCAGTCTCCTCTCCTAAGTCCTCGAGTGGGATGATCAATCCCACAGAAGGTGACGGCCCTTAGGTCCCCGCCGTGGCACAGATTGACGTGTCTTGACAGGGGTTTGTCAGCCTTGTTTCTCACTGTGCCTATGTGTTCGAGTACCCTTTGTTTGAGACACCTGCTGGTTTTCCCCACATAGACTTTCCCACAGACACATTTGCCTTGGTATATGACACCGGTACTTAGGCAGTTGATAAAACTGCGTATAGGGTACGTCTTAGTGTCATTCCAGTTCCGGAACCTCACCGAGCGGGCAAGCTCATATTTGTAGACGAGACCCCAAAAACATGGCTTCCACCTAAACCCATGGGATCATACACCTGCCAGCGATGCAAGGCATGCCAGTACATGACCACCACCAAACACTTTGGGAACTGGAATGACACTAAGTCGTACCCTATACGCAGTTTTATCAACTGCCTAACTACCGGTGTCATATACCAAGGCAAATGTGTCTGTGGGAAAGTCTATGTGGGGAAAACCAGCAGGTGTCTCAAACAAAGGGTACTCGAACACATAGGCACAGTGAGAAACAAGGCTGACAAACCCCTGTCAAGACACGTCAATCTGTGCCACGGCGGGGACCTAAGGGCCGTCACCTTCTGTGGGATTGATCATCCCACTCGAGGACTTAGGAGGGGAGACTGGGACAGAGCTCTACTCCAATTGGAAGCCAGATGGATTTACACCCTTGGAACACTATCACCCAGAGGCCTGAACGAGGGATTTTTGTATACCCCATTTCTGTGATATTCGACACAACCGTTATAGTCATCATGGATCATGTCTGTATCTTTTTATTCACTTATCATTTTAACCTTCACCGCTTCATTTGCATTGTCCTGCTTATCTATAGCATTGCCATGTCTGCATCAGGCAGCTCCCAAATCCTGTACAGTAATAACCACCACCTTAGAGTGGTAATACATCTTTATTAGGGTCTCTCTGGACCCTACATCATCACCATACACTAACAGAATTTATTAGGTATCACTTTCATACTACCCCTGAAGCACAGTAGGAGTGCATCACCGCTCCACTTTGCATGCATCTGACAACAAAGTAAAAATCACACACAAACAGAGTCAGATCTTTATTACATCAGTATGCTGGATATGCAGTCACATACATTGGTATACTTACTGTGACCTGTAACAGAACCTAGCATATCACAGCATACCAGGGGTTAACCAATGACGTCATCTCTGGGGGCCCTATATATACCTGCCTAACTGCAGGGTATCCTTAGTGATACTAACCATTCGCCTTGAGAAAGCCTCTCGCGAAACGCGCGCGTCGGCTCTAACCTTCCACGTGCACGCGCAGATCAGTCACTGTCTCCGCATGATTCACTGAATCGCGAGTTAATGCGGTAGTCTGCCCGTGCCATGTATACAGGGTATCAGTGTCCCGACGGTCGCTTTTAGCCTCCCTCTAGAATGAATACAGGGTATATGCTCTGAGCTAATAAAGTACTGAATATTGTGCCTGCAGCAACACTATAGCTGCGCTGCTGTGTTCGGATCCCTTCACAGCAGCAGTGAGGCTCCACCTTCCTGATAGTGCAACAGCCTAGCCTCCTGCTATACGCTTTACTTATGTCTTCCACATCAGTGTCTCCTATACAGTCATCATACATGCTTGCCCCATGACCATATGTCAGGGTACCTACCTCTGGCACAGCCACACAGGTCACTGCAGGTTAACACACTCCTGCAGACTGGCACCCAGAGGGTTACCCTAGGTCACTCTGACACTGTGTATGGACATATGAATTTGACTGAAGAGCCCAGCTGTTTGCACACTACCATCACTGATACACATAACATATAAAACAAATATAATATCAGCTACCACTGGTCACATTGACTAAGTCTCACCAGGGTCTATTCAGTAATTACTCCTGTGACCTGTAGCCCCAGTACCTACCAGGGCACACCCAGAGTACTCACTCATTACACAGATCCACACCAGGATTTCTGTGCTGTTCTGGTACCAGCGCTTTATTAAAACTGTCTGGTATACACATACTAAGTCTGATCCGGAGCCAACATGGCTATTAACTATTAGGATCAACCTACCTCCAGTACGTTGTTGTATCATCCATATTTTATATACATTGATATTAATAAAGATAATGTTTTAATTCAATCACAATCCTCCAGAGTGTGAACTTGAGTGCTATTTCGGGTTCTTTCTCTCCCTATTTATTACTGTGTTCACAACCCTAGCACCGTTCACAACCATTTACACTTGTGGCTGACGCAGGGGCTCCCCTAACACACTCTATAGGAATCATGAATAAAGCTTTCTTGCAAGACAACATTGTGCCCGAGATAGTGCAATACATCACACGCGAGTTCCCCAATGGTCACCGCTTCTACCAGGACAACGATCCAAAGCATACCGCGTCAACAGCGCATATCCTTGAGCGCGGCATCAACTGGGTGAAGATGCCAGCGGAGTAAGTGCAGTAGACCGTGTCCCATTTTTTTCCCCCACTGTTCTTAGCTCTTAAACCACTTGTCCTTTTTTTCCAATGACAGATCGCCAGACTTCAATCCGATCGAAATGGTCTGGCATCAGCTGAAGGACCATATCCGGAAAGTGGCGAAACCCTCCAAAAAGGAAGAGTTGTTGAAAGGCATAATGAGTTTTTGGAACGATGTACTCACGTGGAACGCTGCAATAAATATATAGACCATATTGCCACTGTGTTGCCCATTGTCATCGTGCGTAATGGGCAAGCATCAGGAAAGTAGTACTGTGCTTTAGTATTGTAAGTATAGTATGATACAGGTAAGTATGGCACAGATTTTTTCTTTCCAGATAGTCAGAGTATACAGTAGTTAGTTTTTTCTTTACAGAGAGAGCAGCACCAGCCATCAGGTTACAGTACATAGAATTTAACAGTAGTCAGAGTATACAGTAGTTCCAGTATACATTAGACTAGTTTGACAGTACTACAGTAACTGCCTACTAACTGCTCAATTTTTTTCTTTCCAGAGAAAGCAGCACCAGCCACCTACAGTAGTTCTACACAATGCCATACTACAGTACGCACATACAGTACAGTACAATAGCTGCACTAATTTTTTGTTTTCTTGTCGTTTCAGGCAAAAAGGGTGGCCTGGGGGGAGGTGAGTTTTTGTGTCCAGTCTAATCTGTTTGTACAGTAAAATGTACAGTATATAAACAGCAGTAATGATGTACACAAAACCTCTCCTCTCTCAATAAACTACTGTACTGCAGACAGAATGAGGAAAAGATAGAGACGGAAAAAATAATATTACTATACAGTATAGAGTATACTGTAGTATATATATTATACAGTACATTACAGTACTGTATATATTATTAAATAATATTCTTATAAATGTGCATTATTCATGTTTCCCCATGTTTTCCAAATGTTTTCCAAATGGTTATCCAATTTCAAGCTGCCAAAAGAACTTAATAAAGACTGCATAATGTATTATTCCTGATTATTTTTATATTTGTATTTTTTGGTTCCTGATAAAATAAAATAAATATTTATTCACTTTTCTGTGAATCATTGACAACCACCCTACAGTGCACCAATGAATAAGAATGTTTTGTAAATGTTTCTCCGATTTCAATCTGCCAGAAGAATTTAATAAAGGCTGCAGTATGTATTATTCATGATTATTTTTATCTTTGTATTACTGTATTGTATTTAAAACATGTGACTGTAAACCATACTGACTGACAAATGTTTTCACACCCTGATGAAATATCAGCTTACTCTCAATTCTCACAGTGCTGTGCACATCAGATTTACATTTGAAATTCGAGAGGGGATTTTCCAAAGCGTTACCGCTAACAAAGCAAGCCTCTAAGGGTTGTGGGGGGGGGGGTGTGTGATTAGACGCAGGCGCACTGTGTCTTTGTAGCTCGGCTGTGGGCGGATTAAGAACACAATGGCAATATGCAGAAGATTAACGACCCAGTGGAGAGAGGGGGTTGGCAGGATAGGGTGACTCAGCCAATTGACGCTTGGCTAGGGAGGGATTAAAAACACAATGACAACAGTAACTGCAGAAAATGAGCAAAGCATTGTTGTGTGTTTTTTTACACAGGACATGCACGACTCCAGTCCCTGGGGGCCGCAAACAGGCACGGTTTTCAAGGTTATCCTGAAAACCTGCCCTGTTTGCTGCCCTCTAGGACTGAACTGGTGCAGGTCTGATTGACAGTGTTGCGCACCATCCCACTGTACTGTACTGTATACAGTTCTGTGTTTCTTTAATAAAGGAGATGTTACTTAAAATGCTTCAACATTGTATTTGTAAATAAATGTTTTTTTACTGACTGCACCAATAAAAGAACATGTTGATTTGTCTTACTGTACTGTACATTGTTTCCATTTGCTCCTTTGATAGTACTTTATAACAAAATACAGTGTTTCTAGAATGTCGAGGCTTGCTGCACTGTTTTTTTACTGCCTGACCGCAAAGCCGCAAGCTCGGCAACATTGTAAAAAAAGAGCAATGATCGCGCAATTGGCGTGGGAACTAGGTCAATTGGCGTGGGAACTTCTGTTCTAGGGCACCTAGAAATAAAATTCATTTTGCCCCGAGATGTTAGGAACCCCCTCACTTGACCCCAACAGCGTCCGACCAGTAATGGCGATGAGAAAGGGTCACACCGGCGAGGAGGGTCCTATCATTGAGCGTAATGGCGGAGAAAGCTTTGAACCGGCTAAGTCAGAATGAGCAGAAACCTGGAACCCACAACTTTGGTTCTGTTCAACCTAGAGGGCTCAGATTCGGTCACCATGTAGTCCTAGAGGCGGCAGGATTGCATGGCAAATTGCGACCCTCTCGTGGCAACAGAACAGAGTCAGGGTAATGGTAAATTTAGGTTTCTGCCATTGACTTGCATGGCAGAAAAAAAGCCACTTTGGTAATGTGCTTTTAAACTGTATTTTTGTATCTCCGGTTCCGGGGGTCGTGGAAGGCTTATATTTTGCCACTATGGCAAGGGTCCTTCCGCATGAGGACCAGGAGAATTACAACCCGCTCAGACCCACAGAACGGATTATTTTAAATTATATTTATATATTTATATTTTAAAGATATTAAAGAATGTACTGTATTGTATTTAAAACATGTGACTGTAAACCATACTGACTGACAAATGTTTTCACACATGTACTGTAGCAGTAAACCATACACCTGTTGATGTTTTGAATTGCTTTGCACTTAAAATGTTTCAACATTGAACAGTATTTGTAAATAAATGTTTTTGTACTGACTCCACCAATAAAAGAACATGTTGATTTGTCTCACATTGTTTCCATTTGCTCCTTTGACAGTGTAACAAATGTCGAGGCTTGCTGCACTGTTTTTTTACTGCCTGACCGCAAAGCCGCAAGCTCGGCAACATTGTAAAAAAAGATCAATGATCGCGCAATTGGCGTGGGAACTAGGTCAATTGGCGTGGGAACTTCTGTTCTAGGGCACCTAGAAATAAAATTCATTTTGCCCCGAGATGTTAGGAACCCCCTCACGTGACTCCAACAGCGTCCGACCAGTAATGGCGATGAGAAAGGGTCACACCGGCGAGGAGGATCCTATCATTGAGCGTAATGGCGGAGAAAGCTTTTTCAAACCAGCGCGGCTACAGTAAGTCAGAAAGCAGAAACCTGGAACCCAAATCCTACTGTATGTTAGCGACGAATTAAAAATAAGGTAGTGGAAGGGTAGAAGGGTTGACCAAAAGGGAGTATGTATCCCAAATAAATTCTAGGCTACTGTAGCTGTATACACTCTAACAGGGAAGGCAAGTACAGTATATGGAATGATACAGTGTATGGTTTCCAAATGTTTGATACAGTGTGTAGCACTGACATGTGAAAGGAGATACAATATTGCCAAAAGGGCTACTTAAACAATGTCAGTAGCGAGTGTTCCCTTTACACTGCTACAATACTGTACACGCCTATGCATTTCAACAATTTCCATGTGAGACATACAGTACAGTACCGTACAGCAGCACAGCACTGCAAATGCATGTACTTTAAATATGCAATTTTACTGTTACTGCGCGCGCACGCACAGACTGTGTACTGATGAATGTTGAACCGCGAAGGTATTTGACTTCAAAAACAACAGCTCACAAACACCCCCATGAGTTTTTACACGGCATTGCAGTATTGCAGACAGCGGGAATAAAATGCTTAAATCACAGCCGCGAAAATAACGCTATTCACCCCGGGCGAAAACGATACAAAACCGCACATAACCGGGATAATCTGAAATTCGCGGAGCTAGCCGAGTTAGAATAAAGTGTGTCGCCACTGTAGCAAAATAATATTTATTAGTTGCATAAAGACTGGAGTGCAGTATCATTTGTGGATTTGCAGTAACACGTATACAGTTCAGAGGTGTGTAATGTCATGGTACTAGGCATCTGGAAATAAGGAGTTGGAGTACAAACTATATTTTTGTTCATGTAACGTACTGTACATTTTTTTTAAGGAAAGGGGAATTATTAAAAAGAGGATTCGTGTTCCCTGTCCTGTCGTTTTAGAGAAAAAATATTGTATGAACCAAAATAATCAACAGTTTTATAATATGTTGACAAAGTCACTTCAAGGACTGTCCTTATATTGTAACATGCACCTAATATTTACATCTCTTGTACAGCTCTGTACAGCTAAAGTATTCTCAATACATTGTGCATGGTGGCCTCACTTGGGTATTTTTGGAAGATACATAACTCCTTTGTGCTTTCTATATTGCTGTGCTATTTATCTTCCAATGTATCTTTTCACCAAAATTTACGAACTTGCACCATGAGATGGTGCACTGGATGGTGCTGGCCAGCAGGTAATATTGAGGCATTGTACTCTGCACATATCTTGAGCTCACTCAGCCCCAGGAGGGGCTAAAGGCACGTCTCACTCCCAGCTTCAGCTATTTCCTCAGGTGACAAATTGCCTTCCTTCCACCAGTGGTCCATGACAGGACCGTCCACCAGCAGTAGCTGGGTCCTGTTTAAACTGGTGATGTAGCCCTGAAACATCGGGTCCCACCACTAAAGGGATTCCCCAGACTGATGTTCTATGTGTAGACTACTGGACCTGTTGTCCATCTGGGAGGACAAACCAGAAGTAGCTGACTGTTGGGACAATGATGATTCCCTAAATGACCTGAATGACCCCGGGGACTTAGTGTAATGCGTAGCTCACCACAAACGAAGCACGACCGCAGTGCTGAGGCAGGGAATTGAGATACGCTGACCAACAGACACGCAGGCGTGCCTAGAGTGTAGAGTAGTCATTCAGGCCAGGTCAGGATTATAGATAGTAGAGTAGTTGAGGTACTTGCCAGGTTCAGGAGTGGAGAGTTGCGGATCATCAGTGTGCGTAGCCAGGTTCAGGATTGGAGAGTATCGGATGGTTGGGGTACGTAGCCAGGTGCAGGATAGGAGATGGTCAGATCGTAGGAGTACTTCAGCCAAGGTCAGGACAGGAGCCAGGAGAAAGGTCAACAAGCCGGATCAGGAGTAGAGAGAGTCGGAGTCCAAGGTACTAGCAGGGTTCAGGCAACGAGAGGTTAATAGCAACAAGATCAGGCAAGGCAAGGTTCAGGAACTAGAAGTGGCAAGGCATGGCGTCACAACTATTATACTCAGCAAAGGTAAGCTGAAAGTGAAGGGTATATAAAGGAGGAGGCTCCAATAGCAAGCAGGGGAGTAACCAGGAAGTGAAACCTCATAGGCTGCTGGTGCACGCAGGTGTGCCCGATGATGCAGCCTGATCAGGTAGAAGGTTGCTTGCAGCCCATGCGTCACAAACTTCAGAGGGCAGGGTTTAGAGAGAGTGTTACTCCCACGCCGGTTCTGCGAGACGTCAGAGCGGGGGCGGAGCAGCGGGGGCGGAGCAGCGGGGGCGGAGCCTAGAGTGCGCGTCACTGCCACGCTGGTTCTGTTGATCAACAGAGTCGGGGCGGAGTTTACCGCGCACGTCAGCGGGAAGGCTGGATGAGCGCCCGCGTCGTACACCCAGGCGAGGGGCGGGATCACGAACCGCAGGTGCCAGAGCAGACTGCGCAAGGTCCACGTGCGCATCACAGGACCAACAGGATGCACTCCTTGAGTGTCTGTCACCGGAGGGCCAGTAAGGTGAGGAGATGGTCCTTGAACGCCGGGACGGCGCATCCTCACACTTGGCTACCGGTTTCCGGCTTGCATAGGGTATTTCTCCTTCAGAGTCATCATCTGACAACCCATCTCTTCCACTAAAGTCCCAGTCCCTTAAATCCGTTGACAGGCCAGGGGACAGATTACCACTGGGGAAATTGGTCAATACAAAGGTGGATACCGCAAGGTCCGAAACAGTGGAATGACCGGCCAAGGGTCAAGGTCTAGGATGGTCCCGGACAAAGCGCTCAGGGTTGGGCTTACCCTTAGATGGCAGAGCAGTGGCTGGTGAAAGGGCTGTTTACGGGACTGATGACGGGGCATGGGCAACTGGGGCCGGTGAACTGGGCCTATCAATGTCCATGACCAGTCCAGTATGAGTAAGCTTGGGTCGGCCACAATCCCTAGGGGATGGTACAGGGACAGTGCTAAAGGATCCACGGTGGTTCCGACGACCTCTTCTCTGGAGCGGGGTCTGTAGTGGAGTTTGGGCAGTGGTGTATTGTCCAGCACTCACCCCAGGAAGTCCTGATTTGTGTTCTGCAGCCGCCATCTTGACGACGTCATCAGATCTCGCGCGGCCGCCTGGCAAGCACAAGTTCAGCGATGACATCATATCCGGCTGCGCTGAAAGTCATCACCCCGCGGCACACCAAACACGGCTCTGTCTGGCTCCTCAAATGGTAAGGCCACAGCAGACTCGTTTTGGAGAGAAGACATTGCAGCCTCACCCAGCTGAAGGTAGGAGATGTCATCTGGTTCCTCAGTGGGCCGGTCTTTTACAGCACCGACATCTTTCTCGGGTGTGGGGCTACTCTGAGACTCCGGCAGCACCACGGCCTTCAGAATGGACGTCGCTGGATCTGGACTCTGCCGCACGACACAGGTAGGTGCAGGCCTTTCCTCTACAAGTGTCTGGCAGCTGGCTTCTCCTTCAGAAGAGGAGAGTAAGGACACTGTCACGCTTTTGCTCTCCACACAAGTGCAGGGAAAGGGAAGGACCCATAATTATGGGAAGGACCCAGAACCCAGTGGCGAGGTGGGGAGGCCGCAGGGGATACGAAGGGAGTAAGTTGCAGCGCAGCTTGGGATCGGTGCACGTAGTCACGTGACCGCGCCACGCGCAGGATAATGCGCAACGCGTCCGGAGGTGTGGTGCCTGGCTCAGAGACACGAGTGATCCAGCTGCATGTGCGCGCATGCTCTGACAGCAGAACGGGAGTGCGCGCGTTCTCAGGCACCAACGCGGGGGTAGAGGGAAGCCAACGCTTCAGCACAGGAGTCTGGAATGGGAAACAGGAACATGGAAGGAGCCGGGGAGGTAGAGTCCAGAGCACAAGGTAACATCCACAAGGGGATTTCTTCTTGGAGGACATCCAGCCTCCTTAAAGGCATAGTGCCAGAAACAGCAAGGTGCAGCGAAACTAAATATAACATAAGGGTTCTTAGTCTAATCCATTGGCCAAGGAATTATAAGCCTGCTACCACGTCAAGGTGAACCCTAATAAGCAGGTACCTACTCTACCCGATGGTAAACTAACCTCAGTGGTAAACGAGTGAGTGTCCCAGTCTTCCGGAATCCAAAGGAGATGAGTAAAGATCCCAAGGAGGTCCAGGCAGGCACAGCATGCGATGGTAGTACTTGCAGGCACCCAGACAGGTAGCCACTGAGTGCTATTTAAAGGAAGCAGCAGCTCTAAGCAATGAGAAAGTCAGGGAGAGGCTTACTTCCTGTCAGGAGGAGGATGGCAGGATTTGCCAGGAAGCAAGGTGGCGTTGTTTGCTTCAGAATCCTTAAAGACACAGGATCTTGACTTGCAGCTAGAGGGCGGCGATCAGAAGAAAACAGGTAGAATAGTAGCAGCTAAGCAAGGCAGCTGTCTCTCTCTCACAGCTCCGCAGAACTCATGTACAGCAGGATGTGGTAAACTCCGACCGTAGCAGAGTTCCGCCTGAGCCAGTCACAGCGATGGGTGGTTTCAGCTTTTGCCACCAAATAGCATGCAACTGTTTTGCAGAACTTGTAGCTTGCTTTTGCAAACCCATGCGATCCCGTGGTTTCGGCGGGAGCACCTTCTTATTTGCGCAGCACATGCGGTGGACCCATTTTAGAGCACACAGCACAGTCCATTGAAATTAGGTACACAGGGTATCCCAGCTCCAACTGAAAGGGTCCCATCCCTATTTTGAATGAGATGAGGGGTACACACTCCCTGGACTTTTTCCCACAGGGTGCGCCCCCTTAAACACATTTCAGGTATCCAGGGTCCCCAGCAACAACTGAAAGGGCCCTGGCTCAGTATTTTCTGGTAGGCAGCTTGAAGGGTATCCACATTCCCTGAACTTTGCCCTTAGGGTACACCCCAAACACTGGTCTGTATTTAACTAAATGGTTCACGCTCCCTGGTATCATGCCCTCATGGTATGCCCCAACTGTCTTTGTTCTGATGAAGGGTATCCACGCTCCCTAGTAACATGCCCTGAGGTTGCGCCCCAACATAGTCTTTCTATTGGTAAGTATGTGGGCTAGCCCCCTCCCTGATGTCACAACAGGGAGAGGCTCCCCCCTTCCTTAACTCGAATGGGTGCCCAAGGTCCATGCTGAAACATCAGGAGCCTGGCCCCGCCCACTCCTGGGCTGCCAGATGCACTGTCCTTAAAAGCCTGCCCTGGTGCTGCATCTCAGCAGTGCCTCCAATTCTTCCACAGCTTCCACTCTGGTAGATCTTGCCTCTTCAGATCTGTGTGGTGCTGGTTACCTGTGACGGTCCAGGAGAGATGAGCTTCCGCGATGTTATGGGGAACAGGACAGGCTTTTTGTGATCCTCAGGTTCATTTCATAGATGTCAGTGTCTCCAGTCACAATACTGTAGGTTCCAGCAGAGCTGGAGGCAGTCCCTACCATGACAGTCTTTTCTCCTATACCTCTACCCAATAGACTACGACTTAAGCAGAAGTATATAAAAATGGTCTTTATTGGTGCCACAGTGTTTCCATTATAGTGGAGAATGAGTCCCAGACACCTGGATGGCGCTGGCCAGCAGGTAATATTAAGGCCTTGTGCTCTGCACAAATCTTGAGCTCACTCAGCCCAAGGAGGGGCTGAAGGCAATTCTCACTACCAGCCGAGAGTAACTTTAACGACTCTCTCATGGGCTCTCTCCCCCCCAAGGAGGGGCTGAGCTCAACTCCTATTATTTAAACACTTCCTTCCTAAGCTCAGACGGAGAGGGCACAGGGTATGCCCCATGATTGGCTGTACAGAGACTCCTGTTCATCTCCACCCATGTCACTCAGAGAGGCAGCATGAGGAGGGGTAAACCCACAGGATAACCTACCACTGTCTGTAGCTATCAGAACATGTGACAGGAAGGCAGAAAGATAGTCTAGACCAGAAATGGCTATACTTGTGTAACACATATTCTCCCCCCCCCCCCTCTGGAAGATTTTGCTGCTACATGTGGTGGTGGTGCATACCTGCTGGCTCACAATAGATCTGAGTCTTCCGCATGGTGGTAGGGGATGTCAGAACAGGCTTCTGGGGTATAAACTGATTCGTACTCACGATGACAGCGCCTCCATCTCTTGCAGGCCTTAGGGATGAGGGAGATATCCCTGCAGGAGAGTTTCTTTGCTCTTCTTCCTGATAGATTTCAGTCTCAGGCAAGAAGGTATGGTAAAACACTAGAACACTTTATTCACATTGTAGTTTCGACAGCAAACCCCACAACAGTAGAGCTTAGGGCCTTCAGCCTCAGGATGTTCCTGGACATGCACTCCCAGCCTAGGGTGCCAGAAGTAGTCCTAGCTCTTCTCTTACTCACTGGTGGAGTAAGAGTAATAGTCTCCCGCCACTACCCTAAGGGAGGGACCACAGATTGGCAGAGCCCTGCACAACTGGTTTGGGTAGACTGGCCTCTCTCCAAGGTAGAGGCAACTGAACTAAATCAGGAAATGCAGCTCATTAATTACAGGAAAAGCAGGAACCAGTCCTGAGTCCCTGATTGGACAAAAGACCTGGTTGCACCGCCTCCCCTGTGATTCACTGAAGCTGCATAGGAGTGGGGAAAACCCATGATTACTCCTGGCAGGCCTGCTCGACTAGGGCTTTCTGCCAGGAGGAGGGCAGACTGGTTTGCCCAAAACCAGCCAGGGCTACATTTGGAATGCATAATATAAATGACTTATGATAACTAAAGTAAGAAACATATATTTAGGATTGTAAAGTATCTAAATGCCGTTACTCTCAAAAGTCTTTCATTCAATGTAAATCGTACAGATCAAATCACAATTTCAGTGACAAAACGCAAAAATGTTTGACTTAGAACGTGCATACTCGGCACACACACTCTCTTTTTTTTTATTTTTGTAATCATTCCAGTTACTATATTAATCTATAAATAATTCATGTGTTATATGTTTACACAACATGCATTTTTTCCACTGCCTTTTTTATTATAAATGGTACATTTCAAAATGTTTTCTATATTGCACTTCTGCACTTCTATATTTATACTCACTTGGAATGTGTGTCTGTGTGTCTTCCCTTCTGCACATGCGTGGAGTCCGGCGGCAGCGTCTGCACAGCCATCACCAGGCAATGACATAACTTCCGTTACGCATTTTTGTTGCAAGCAACAAGACTTTTCCCATCAGAACTCTGTAGGTGCCACCAAAGAATTTTCACTTCTATAATATTAAATGATTTTCATTACATAAAATATTGTACATACAAAAAAGTTCAACATACTGCTGCGGCACAGTTTATTCGAGCATTTGCCCGTTCTGTGCCGCAGCAGTAGCCTGGCGCGCGCCCGAGTGTGACGGGCGCACGCCGAAGCAGCGGAAGAGCGCCCTCCGATCGGGGCGCTCTCCCTACCGCTGCCGGGTCCGCCGGGTCCCCCGGAACCCCCTGCCGCTGTCCCGCGATCGCGGGACACCAGGGCTCCCTCGGGGAGCCCCTGGACACGCGTGCAGCGGGCGCACGCTCCCGATGACGCGTGACCGCGCGTCTATGACGCGCGGCACGCCGAGGGGCGGCCACTAGCAAGCCGGGAGATTTCCCGGCTTGTGGTACCGACCACACTTCAATAAAGTGTGTCGGTAGTGTATAAGTGAAATAAGCCAAAAAATTTGGGAAATTTGCCAAAATCTTTTGGAACACTATTTTGCAGCGGAGACTGGAAATCAGAAATTAAGTGTAATGTAATTACCAAACAATGTATATTAACCTTTGGGGAAGGGGATGGGGGACCCTTGCTCTGTTTGTACGGTAATAAATGGTTTGCTGTACAGGTAAGGTGCTACCTGGGATAAATAGTTCAAAATTCAGAATCCTTCTGTGTTTTGTACCAAGCAACCTATGCACATCAGCGTTGTCTAGAGTTTGAGGAAAGTGTTTTTGTATAACGTATGCAAGTTTAGTGTTGCAGTGAAGAGATATGACCGTACTCTCCTAAGCTCCGATACGTGTTATCACACAGTGAATTCAGATTAATTATCATAGACTTGCACATCGGTTAACGCAACATCGTGGTGCAATACCTGGTATCTGTGCTTATTGAGTCTCCCTCGTTGAATCAAATTTTTTTCTTACCAGGGTTCAGCTAAACATTCTTGAATACATTTTGAGTCACATTGATTGTTGCAACAAAAAAGTGTACATTTTACTTTTTAAAAACTAATCTTTTATGCAATTGTACATATTAATGGAGTAATTCAGTGAAAGTAAATTAGGCACTACAACAAAATATCATCACCCTCCTGCTCATTTTTGTAATAAGTTAAAGTAGGGGTGTAGGAAATATTAACACTTGTTTCAAGGTGTAGTACCACATAGAACCAAAACGAGCTAACAACAGTGTTATGTTAATGTTGAGTTAATCTTGGTGATTGTTTCATTTCTTTAATATATATCACCAATATGTTACCCACTAAACCTATTATTTCCTTTAGTTCTCTTGGATCCCAGGTTGGAGTGTACATTTAAACCGGCTGTATAGCTGCAGGGCAGCTTATTTATTGACACAGAAGCACTTTCATCTTATAGTCTTGAATTCAATTTAGATGGAATTAACTGTTCCCAACCGTGCATTAAAATACTTCAAAGAGCATTGAGTGTTCTTATGGTATGTCATAAATTAGAAAACTGGATGGTAAGTGATATAAAATATCCTCCAGAAGCAAGTATGTAATTCTCTGCCTTATTTATACCTGATTTGGGAAATGTTATAAACAATTCTGAGGTAGTCATTGCAGGAACAAAAATGTACCATGCCATGACCGTTATATTGTCCTTTACTTGTTATGCCTGAGAAGTGATAACTTATTAGGTTAATTGCTAATTTTTGTATGAACATTGTCATGAAAGGTCAGAAAATATGCAGTGTTTTAATACACTGGCACACAAACAGTTACAATTACAGTTTAAAAATACATGTATGGTTTTATGTTTATGGCAGGTCAAGACCTGGCCTAATTTTCTGTGTTTGTCTAGAAGTGAGGTTATCTGGAGCAAAAGCCTAGTTTGGAAAGTGGGGTGATTGGAGCCTGAAGTCACAACTCTTTCTTACAGTAGAAATAAGCAAAAAAAAACATTTTAATGTAACTTAAAAGGGATTCCTCTGTGTTCTGGAAACACCAGAGGGTGTGGAATGGAAGGTATTCCACAAGATTGTGTAAATGTACTAAATACAAAATATCATGGGTCTGACAACGATTCACAAGAATAACAAATATATCATTGTAACATTTGCAATCTAACGAAAGTAGGCCAGTCCGGTCCGGTACGTAACACGGTAAAACAATACATGCTGGTACTGTGTTCCGGTATGAATTATAAGGGATTTAAAGCTTCCTGCCTCTCCTCCCTGATGTCTCTGCCTATCTCTCTTCATGCCTCCCTTAGTTTTCCTGTGTCTCTCCCTGTCCCTCTCCACGCTTCCCTCCGTTTCCCTGCACCTCTCCGTATCTTTTTCTGCGCCTCCCTGCATCTCCCCGTATCTCCCATTGGTACAGAGCCGGCTCCCGGCAGACGTGCATGCCCATATATGGATATGCCCATATTATGGCATCCTACTGTATGTCACTGAGAGCTGACGAGCTGGCTTTGTGTATGGGGAGATACGTGGAGATGCAGGGAAATGGAGGGAGGCGCGGAGAGAGACAGGGAGATCTCCCCAGCTGCTGTGGGCCTCTCACTCCCGCCGTTGCATGCCAGAAGCTGGGACCAACTTCCCCAAGGTAATTGTGTGTGTATTATTGTTTGTATTTTGTGGGGGGAAGGGGGTAATGTGTATATTGTGTGTGGAGGGGTATTATATTATGTGGGGGTGGGGGTATTATATTGTGTATATTGTGTGTGGGGGGGCATTATATTGTGTATATTGTGTGGGGGGGCATTATATTGTGTATATTGTGTGGGGAGTATTATATTGTTGGTAGGTATTAAATTGTGTGGGTCTTATTATATTGTGTGAATTGTGGGGGGGTATTATTGTGGGGGTATTAGTGTTTGTATTGTTTGGCAGCGTTATTGTGGGGGGGGGAATTGTATAGGTATTGTGTGGGATTGTGTGTAATTGTGTTTGCGGGAGGGGGGGATTGTGTTTCTGTGTGGAAGGAGGAATGAGGGTGAGGGGAGTATTGAGGAAATGGGAATGAGTGAGAGGGGCTCATTGAGTGATAGCAGAGAGGGGGGAGAGTATGAGGAAAGGGGCTATATAGAGGGGGCAGGTGGAGGAGAGTAAGTGTGAGAGGGTGGAGAGTGTGTACGTGTACGCAGGAAGAAGATACAGTACCTGTGTGGTGTTGAATGTTCTATATATTATAATTTAGTCTATGAAGAATACCAAGTTCTTACATTAAAAGTTATCACAACAATCTACACTTGTCCAGGACCACCATGGGCTAAGGAGTAGCTCGGTTGTAATGTCACTGCCTTTGAACTGGGTAAACTCAGTTTGAATTCCTATGTTAGGTCTTCCAGCTGCCTGTCTGAAAGTCACTTTATGTCACTTTATCTTAGGCACCAAACATTTGATTGTAAGCTTATCAGGCCAGAGATGTGCACACTTGTCCAAATTCACTTTGCTTATGATTAGCTCAAACTTTCAATTTTTTTTAAAATTGTCCAAAAACGTGAAGAACGTTTAATTGAAAAAAGTTGGTTGAAATGGGTTTTAGTGGAGAGGAAAAGATATACCTGTGAACAGTCATCTGAGAAACATAGGACATAAGCTCATTTAAATTTGCAAATTAGATCATTTGAATATCCATTTAGATTATTTCTCAAGTGCTTTCCCCCTCTCTCAGCACTATATAGGAAAATAAGAAAAATATTCTTATTATTTATTTATTTATTAAATATTTTACCAGGAAGTAATACATTGAGAGTTACCTCTTGTTTTCAAGTATGTCCTGGGCATAGAGTTAAGGTGACAAATGGTACATGGTTACAAATACAGTTACATAAGTGAACAGGGTATATACATTACATACAATACGTTGCATGCACAGCTAGAGATAATATATATTATAAGCGAATGTAACAGTTACAGACCATGTTAAAATGTGAGACAGCTTTAGTTTTGAAAGAACTTAGACTGGTGGCAGCAGGGAGAGTCTCCGGTAGAGTGTTCCAGTTTTGGGGAGCACGATAAGAGAAGGAGGAGCGGCCGAATAATTTGCTGAACCTTGGGACCATGAACAGTCTATTAGAACTATTATTTTTATTATTATTAATATTATATTTTGAACATTGAACATTGAACTTCTAGAAACAGTTTGTAAGAAATGTATTGGATGCTGCAACTATAAAATAAAAAAAAGGAAATGTTATTTTAAAACTCATCCACTTTATTCAGGCATCACCCTTCCACCTCTGGTGGAAACCAGAAGACAACTGAAAACGAATTATTCAACCATGCTTCTTCAACTCCTTCCTCATTTGCCTCTTGTTTGGTTTAAACTAAGTTATCTGCACATCCTTAGAACTTTTGCTCATATAACACAAGTATGATGATTTGTTTCCCTCTAATAAGTTATCAGTATGTTTCTCCATAAACATCTGAAAACAGATGCATATTTTTCATGGTACTAAAATTAATAGGCAGGCAATAATTGCAAATAAGAAAGGCTGTAGGAAAATCACGAACTGCCTATTTGCCAATGCTTAGTTAGGATTTTGTAAGGATATTTTATTACAGTATCATTTAGCAAGAGATAAACAAAAAGTTTTTCACTGATTTTATTCCACTGTAACTTTAGTTAATAATAACTTTGGAATCTGTTATTTTAGACAAAGGCAAGAAAATGTATACGGCGGAATCATCTCCGCTGTTTCAGTGCAAGAGGTTGCTGTAACACTCGGTTCTCTGGCACTGAAGTAGTTAAAGGTGCTGCTACTCCTTGCACCAAAGTGAATGGCAGTGACATGTTTTAAGGAGCAGTGCCCCTGCATTCTTATTTTGTATTTGTTAAAGACGTCTTTGCAATACTGTGCAGATGTATGCCAGTTTTTTTTTTTTACCTCACCCGTTCTTTTTTTGCTTACAGTATTTTTAAACAGTGTATTTAATAGCTAAAAAATAGCCCAGAGCCAAAATGAATATGGCTGCTAAGCCTCTCTCATGTAGTAACATTGGCATACATCAAAACATCTAAAGAGATTAAAGTAAAGGCCTATTTTTTCGGATAATATCCTTTACATGGAAAGCAGATTTGTGCTGCCTTGTGGAGTGGCGAAAGTGTGAATAAGCAGGAGTTGACATGTGAACAAGCTACTGCAGGCACAGGCCTTAATACATAAGCATTTTAATAAAATGAAAAACAGCTAGATCAATAAATAAAAACAAGGTTGGTAATCTGCTGCAAAGGGCATTACATAAAGATCACTTTCAAAATACAGATGTAACAGATAATATTGTATCCATTAATAAGAGGCGTTGCGTTAACGTGAATGCACTATTTAACCCTGTGTTAACACACGCACCATTGAAAATAATGGTACTGTGTGCTTTTCTTGTGTGTTATTTCCACGTTAACAGGTACAATAACGTCTTCTACCTTGGTAGGTCACATTGAAAACTGCATCTTTACAAAGTTAATGGCCATGTATCCAAAGCAATGTTAAGCCATAAGGCATCAACTCGACCTGTCTCGCATCCAGAAGATGAGCTATAGCTGACGGGCTGAATGAATAAGAAATCTGAATGGTCTGGAAAGTGTTGGCATCCCATAAATGACTCTCAAGGGAAATGACAATTAAGATGACATAAGGATAAAAATACCATACAGTATATTAATTCATTATATTAATTGTGGGAGGCTAACCGCTCAGGTCTCTTTACAGAAAGGTGCTACACGAGGGGTATACATTTAGAACACACTGCACAAACTAGGGAAAGAGATCCCAAGGCACCTCTTAAAGCCAGCTCATAGCACTCAATTAAATTGGACTAGCATCACAGCCGACATCCTGGGATCTGCGTCCAACGTGTGAATGGCGCATCAGTACACTAGGTTACATTGACACAAGTATAGCTATTATAGGTACCTTCCTATCTTTATCTCAACTAGAGTATTTAATTCTGACATACTTAATATTTGAGGACCTTCTGACTATTTACTTAGGTAGGATTTGCTGGTAACTGTGTAATATACAGGGTTAATCTTGGCATGTAATTTGGCCAGCCTTGCCCTCAATACACTAATGTTAACTTCCCTGTATCAGATTACTGTCTATATAATATATACCCAGATGGCTTTGCATGTATTCACACACATCCTAAGAGTACTTTACTACACATGGTTAAATAAGCTTATAACACTGCCAGCCCTGTCTCTTTTTGGATTTGCCTGCTTCCCTCTCTGTGTTATAGACACTTGTTATATACATAACCATATTGGTTACTGATACTTATTACTAATTTAAAAATTCTGCCTGCCCCTTAAGATTTTAGTTACTTTTTATTCTATTTATAGCCCTGGTCCCCTTACCAGTGTGGGTCCCCGGCTAAGGGATGCTTCCCTGCGCTCTCCCTGGCGTAAGGGCAGGTGCCGCATGGTTAGTTAGGGCGGTCCGGCGAGATAGCCAGCAGCAGGAGGCGCAGGGAGGCTCCGGCGGCTCTCCAGTGGTTGGCGCCGCCATCCGGGCGGGTGCCGCCATGTTGGAGTTGACCACGCGTGCGCGATCCATGGCGCATGTGCGGACGAATGCGGCGGCCATCTTGTGTGTGGCAAAATGGCCGCGCATGCGCAGCATAGTGACGGGAGTTGCGGCGGCCATCTTAGAGGTGGCAGATAGAGCGCAGGAGAAGGAAGAGAGGCAGAAAGGCCCTCAAGAGGTTGCGCATGCGCAGGGAAGTGGCGCGGCGGCCATTAGGATAGCGCAGGCTCAGACAGGAAAAGGTAGGCAGCCATTACAGAGGAGGCCATGCGGTCTCCATAGGCAGGAGTTTTCTGGGAAACTACACTTCCCAGGAGGCATAGCAGCAGGCAGTCAGGTGCTTTTACTTAGCCAATAGGGCTGAGGGATTCTCCTGTAAAGGGGAGGATCTAGTTAGGGATGTTAGCAAGCTGGCAGGAAGGAAGTCATTCAGGGTGGGGGAAGCAGACAGGGGAGGAGGTAGGTGTGCAGGGTCAGGGACCATGCACTAGGCCAGAATACCCTCCCCAGGCCCCAGATAGCCCTGAGTCACCAGTGAGCTGCTGCAGATAGGGACAGACCCAAGAGAGGGATGCTGTCACTTTAGCTGAGCAGGATAGTAAGTTTCAACAGTGTTGTGTGCAGTGCAGCCTGAGTAGTTGCTTTGGCTGTGTCAAGGAAAGGCCCCTCATATGAAGAAGGGGCGTTGCTTTCTAAGTTACACATTGTGTGGTATATCACCAGTGCCAGTTGCACGTGGTGAGCTGCCAGAGTCTGGGATTAGACAGCATCTACAGCAAGAGATCTTCTGAATGCAGGGACTAGTTAGTCCCCTGAGACACTGTAGAGGAATAACTGTATGTTATAGGGACTGCCTTAAGACAGGGACTCCTTCACCATTCTCAGAGAGAAAGAGGAATGCTGCAGGACAGTGCTTGACTGTCAATACAGTATGTAGCAGGAAGAGTGCCTGACTCCATAGCAGAGACTGTGGTAAAGGATCATCCAGCTGTGGATCCCTCCCTGGAGGAGTCAGAGGGTGTAATCATTTCTGCAAGGAGCAGCGCACCGTAGTGTGGGACCAAGTTGCGTAGTTGCTGACTACAAAGGTTTTTCCTGATCAGGACTGATCAGGGAGGTAGTATATGTTAAGTGCACCACCGGGCCCCAACACAGTTAAGCGCTATCCCTCACACTCACATTAACTTCATTGTTGTGGACACTCAAGGTATAAATGCCCAAGCACATTATTATCCAAGGGACTGAGGGTGATGTGATGATAGACATGTGGGCTGAGGGGATGGTATGCATTCAGGGTGATGCACTGTTATTCCTATGATGTATTGATGTTATGCAAAGAGAGTTTCATTGAAGTTATTGTTCATGCTCAGTAAATATTGTTTATTCACATTGTGTGTATTTACTGTATGGTTGTTCTGGTGAGGGCACACTCCCACCACGTTGGGATCCCTCATCAGTGGAGGCGCTGCACCGAGTGTAAGTATATACCCCAGGTTCCCCATGGCGGAAGCTTAGCCCTCCTGGTTGCCAAACAGGTACAGCACCACACTGATAAGTAGTCAGAGACACCTACCCACCTCAATCTCACGTAGGGTTGGGGAAAGAGGGCTACATTTGGAGGCGCTGCTGAGAGCCAGACCTGGGGTGCCCGAATTCAGTATAAATTATGTCGTTCTCATTATCATTGCCATCCTGCCAAGAAGTGTATGGATGGGCATTAAAGGGGCCAGTCCCGCTCTCACAAACCCTTGCTGTAGGAAGAGCTCCTGCTGACTCTCCCTCCTGCAGGCGGAGTGTGGTGCTTAGTGTTGGTGGGGGCCAAACAAGATTTAATAAGAGAAGGAGGCCCATCCAAAATATGGCTCCGTGGAACCCTCACTAAAGGGTGGTGTCCTATTATCTACCCTGAAATGCCAGGGAAACCAGAGGCCCCACCAGAAGGCTACCCCCCTATCTATGCAGAGAGTCATAGTGTAATTGATGAGACTGTGATTAAAATGGAGGCTCCCTCAAGCAGTGAGTCACACCTAAGATGGTGGCTCCCGCCAAGTCGGGCGAGCACCAGAACTGTGCAAGAAATTGTTGCAGAATTCTGTCCGGGTCTGGCGCGAAAACCAGAGCCCCGCCCCTGCACTGTGAGTAGCTCAGCACAGCGTCAGAACCACTCCTTGAAAGAGGGTGCTCCGCCTCTGGAGTCCACCAGGGGGAGCAAGCACAGCGATTCTCAATCAGTAACTGCTGTCTCCACTAAGGACAGTACAGGATGCAGCGAATCACATCCGCAGTTGTTTGGTGTTTGGCCAGCAGAGGGACTGTATGTAACATTTCTTTTGTGCCCGTGCTTACAGAAAGACCTTAAACTCTCCGGTGGTATGAACTTTGATCCCCATCAGCAACCACGAGGGGTTCAGATATTGAAAGTGGAAGGAAAAAGGTACGTTATGTGCCTATGCCCCAAGTGTGATTTTCCAGATGGTGAATTGAGCTGGGGACCCAAGTGTGCCTGCTGCGAGGCACAGTTCCTAAAACCAGTGCTGCTGTGTGCGACGTAAGATGCAGAGGAAGATGCGGTTAACCAGCCTACCTCAACTACGGAGGGCCCGTGCGCCCTAACCGCGGTTCCAGATTCGGTTCCAATGCCGGAACCACAGATGGAACCACAGATGACAAGTGAAGCTGAGGACAAAAAGCCGGTTGCCTCGCCTGCTGTGGGCCCGTGTGCCCTACTACGGCCAGTCCGGCCTAAGATGATGGTACCGTCGGTCCTAGGCTTGGGACCCGTACCAAACAACGCCACGGGTGAGTTGACTGCCCCAGGGGTGTCGGGTGTGAGCTTCCAGGTGACCGCGGAGCACGGTAGCTCCTTAAGTCTGGCCACCAGGGTGATTGGCTTGCCTTGGCATAGCCTCCTGGTGGAGGTGTCCCCCTTAGAAGACTGCTGTCCAGTGGTGCGAGTGGACCAGTACCCACTGCCTATCGTCCAGGCAAAGAGAAAAGTCAGCACCATCGTGATGTCCAATAATTTGCCAAAAGGGGTCAGAACACAAATATATTAATGTAATAAAATATATTAAGATATACTCATGATAAGGTTAAAAAAACGATTAATTGAGGAAAAGTTTCAGGGGCAGATTTATTAGGTCAATGTGAATTAATGCTGGATTGGGTGCACTAAACCTTCACTAAACCTTACTTGCATTTGATGAATCTACATCTGACTTTGTGTATTCAATAATAACATTATTTAGATATAGGGTTGCCAGTTGGCTTCTCCAAAAATACTGGATAAAATTAATTCACAGAGTGTCCAAATAGGGGACAGTACGGTTCAATACTGGACACCTTGCAACCCTATAAGATGGGATTTATTTATTTTTACCCTAGTTATAAATATTGCATTATTATTGTGATGCATTTATAACTTTATGCAGTTTAACAGCCTAGTGAAAGCAGTTTTGTTTCGCCCATGTCTAGATATAGACATAAAAAGGTTTTATTTCAAAGATCAACGTTCCGGTCTTATTATACGTTGATCTTTGAAATACAACCTTTTTTCCTATATTGAGTTCCTGCGAGTGCCTGTCTAGCTCCATATATTTTTGAATATTTTTATTACAGTTCACCCAGGCAAGTTTGCCAATTGTGTGTTGTTCTTTTTTTCTATAATATATCTATCTCAGTGGTTTTCAACCGGGGTTCCGCGAGCACCCCGCAGGGGTTCTGTGGTCGCCAGGGGGAGAGAACTGGGACAAATCTCCCGTGCTGTCCCAGGCCCGGCGGAGTGGCAGCACCCCCACATAGCAGTGACTCGGCGGCTTCCGAGCTCAGCAGCAGCCGCAGGCAAGGTCACTGCTATACTTCATCTCCCTGCCTGTTCTTGTCAGCTGCTGACAAGAGGGAGAGAGGAGATTTTGAGAGGGCAGGCGCTCACTTGCTCCCACAGATGAGGGGATGTGTGTGTGTGTGTGTGTGTGTGTGTGTGTGTGTGTGTGTGTGTGTGTGTGTGTGTGTGTGTGTGTGTGTGTGTGTGTGTGTGTGTGTAAGAATGTATGTGTGTGTGTGTGTATTTAAGTGGGAGAGTGTGTGTGTGGGAGTGTGTGTGCATAAGTGGGAGAGTGTAAGTGTGTGTGTATAAGTGGGAGTGTGTGTGTATAAGTGGGAGAGTGTGAGAGTGTGTGCATAAGTGAAAGTGTGTGTGCATAAGTGGGAGAGTGTGTGTGTATACGTGTGTGTGTGTGTGTGTGTAAGTGGGAGTGTGTGTATGTGTATGTATAAGTGAGTATGTGAGTGTTTGTGTGTGTGTGTGTGTGTGTGTGTAAGTGAGAGTGTGTGTGTAAGTGGGAGAGTGTGTGTGTGTTTGTGTGTAACTGGGAGATTGTGTGTGTGCAAACGCAAGCGGAGAGTGTGAGGGGAGAGGGAGCATAAGGGAAGAGTGAGGGGGGAGAGAGACGTGGGCGACAGGAAGGGGGGAGAGAGATGGGGGGGAGGGATGGGGTTCCGCAGAATTTCAAAATCGAATTCTGTGGTTCCCTAACCAAAAAACGGTTGAAAACCACTGATTCTAGCTTCTATCTATCTATATCATACACTGTAGTCAGGGCTGGTTTTACAATTTTGCCACCCCTATGCGTGGCATCTATTCCGCCCACTCGGCATCACAACGTTGCGGTGTCACGTGGCGTCTTGTTGTCATGGCAATGTGACGCCATGTGATGTCATGTAGTCATGGCAAAACGACACAATTTGATTTTGGGGTAAGGGGACGCTGTAGGCAGAGATGCCAACAAGCACATTTATATGGTCTTTCCAGCACAGAGGGAATTTGAAAAAGGAAAAAAAACGGAATTTACCACTCCCCAATTTTGCCACTTTCGGCGTGGGCCTATCGGGAAATCCGGCCTTGATTGTTGTTTCATCTGTAATTTCTACAGTATAGCTACACAAAAAAATGGCAACAAGAATCTAAGAACAGGTTAAACAAGAAATAATATTGTCTTGTAAGTCAATCATACTAATTATCTCTGGTGAGTCATTTCTGAATTTCTTTCACACATCAAAATGTGTCTAAGGTTTGTTTTATTAAAGTGAAGAAAAATAAAAGTTTCGGCTTCAGAAGAAAGTTTATTGCAGACGCATCATAATTATATTGGTTCACTAGCATGATGACTAACAGGGCAACTTTACTGACTTTAACAGAACTACAGAAAGACAACACACTTTGTAAAATAATATATGTATATATTCACCAGAAAGATGAGGATCAGACAGACATGATTCATTACTGTGAGTTTCTGCAAACTATACTGTATTGTCATTCCATAGATGTTGCTCAGTAGCTTATCTTAAAGGCAATTCTAAGCCAGAGAAGCATTGCAAAACATTGCAGACCCTCTAGCAGGGAAGTAGTTACATAACATTTGTATAAATACATTAAAAAAGTAATGCTAGTGTGTTTTTAAATACAACCAGTTCATCCAGCTTCAATGTGTTAAGATGACGTCCTAATACATCCAATGCAATTTCTGTATACTCCAGTAGTTCCCTACTTTGGAAAAATGCTGATTAGATTTATTTTTGGACAAGCACAAGTGTCTCACCCCTCAGACTGGAGGAGGAGAAACAAGAAGTCCCCAAGTAACATGCACTCGGTCACTCACACAAGGGTGATGGATAGAGGTTATAGGGTAAGGAACTTAAATGGATAGTAGTGTGAGGTTTAGATCTTCTATAGCAAAAAAGACCCCAAAATAACCTGTTGAAAATGGTGAGGCTAAAAAACAAACACTTTTAATGGTAGAGAACAATATAAAATATATGGGGTAAAAATGGATAGTCCCTAAAAGAGACAACATAACTGGTGAGCAGTATAATGTGAAAATGACCATAATGGCAGCTTAAATCTGTCCCCATGTTATATACTGTATAAATATGTATATGTATAATGCCAAAACATACAGGACACCTGCAAGCTCATATTGAACCCCCCAAATAACTACAACATATATATAAGCATATAGGTGTCACAGAGGAGAGCTACTGAGAACGGCGATATATATTTAAAACCAGAGACAGAACATGAAACACAGACAGAGCTCAGTGCACATCCAGTGAAACTTATACACGGTACAGTGCCTATATATATGTATAGATATCTATTAAATAAAATGGTCTTTTAGTTTAACATTTTGGCCAAAGTGTTGTAAGCCCCTGAGCCACTACACGGCAGACCACATCTCAAGGGTCCCTAACACTAATATAAATTCTTAATAACCTGTGCATTACCAGGAAGAATGATTTATAATAAATCTGTCAAAATTAGTTGCATAGTTCTAAGTCTGATTGAAGCTTTTACTAACCTGTACATTACCAGGAAAAGCACTCTGTATTAGATTTGTCACAATCATACTGCAAGCAAGCAAGATGTGCACTTAGCTCTGTCTGTGTTTCATGTTCTGTCTCTGGTTTTAAATATGTATAACGCCAGCCTGAAGTTCATGGTAAAATATTAGTTTAAACTTTTTTCTTTTAAATAGTTTTGAAATAGGGGTTCTCAAGAGCTGAACTCTATTAATTTTAGCACCAGGGCCCCCTGCTTCCCAAGATACTTACCTCCATAGGGGGTGTCAGTATCTCGCTGTTGTTTAAATGTACCAATAACGTGGGCCAAAAGGTGGTCCTTAGGAACCGCTAAGGCATCCAAGGGGTTAACCCCCTCCCAACAACCTCCGGGAGGCCTTACTACCCTCCCTGGGGGAAAAAATACACGTTTTAAAAAAAAAAAACACCAATGCATAAATGTTCACCATAAAACCATTAATTGCCACTGTGGCTACCTAAGCCCTCTCAATGAGGGCCTAGTTATACTCTCCCAAGCTTTCAGACATTTAAAAACTCCCTAAAAATTCACATTTTCAAGAAAGCCTATCTAGCATACCTCTAACATCCAACTATCCCCTCCCCCCTTGAACCTCATTTGGAACATCTGTGCAGCTGGACCTATCTCCATGCTATTTAACACCACCTAATATCCCCACCCACAAACCTTAATGTGATCAGCTGTTGGGCTGGACCATATTCCACCTGAGGTATACTTCATTCCACAATGAGCAGCCACGTTACCTTTTTGTTTCAACATTGACTCTCATTCTCTCTAGATTGTAAACTCTCATAAGTAGGCATCTCATTACTTATTTGTATCTATTTGTGCACATTTGTCCTTATTCATATTTGTATGTAACTCTGTTTATTTAATTAACAAATCTATGTTCCCCCATTGTACAAAATATGCTGCAAAATATGGTGGTGCTTTACAAATAAACAATAATGATAATAATATTACCCAGTAGAAATATAACTGGCATGACTTGACATTTCCACTGCCGACTGGAAAAGTAGCCTGATCAAATGGTCTCAGTAGCCTGCTCCATCAGATGGCACTGATTGGGAAACAAGTATACTCCCTGAACAAGTTTGGAATTCTCCATGGTTCATTGCTTTGGGCTGCTCATAGGGCAGCTCTAGCATGTACTGGGTTGAGTACCACTGAGGGCTTAGTTCTGTTTTGAGCTCGTGGTGTTGTTGGAACTGCTGCAGGTGATAGAGGGCATTATGATTAGTGTAGGAGCATCTAAAGTGAACACAGATTTTATTTGAAATGCTGATATTTTTCATGTGCCTTTGCTGCCTACTGCTAGTAGCAACTCTTGCTGAAGCAGTCCCCAAAGTCTGCTGCTCCTTATCATCATCACTGTTACCTCTAAGTACATCTTCATAATTATGGCCTTCATCACCGCTACCAAAACACTCTCAGTCACTTGATAAACTACCAGGGATTGAGCAATTCCTCCACACAACTTCTACTGTTTGTGCCCTTTTCCTTTCTTTGCTATGTAGAGATATGATGATGGGTCATGTGCCAAATAAGTTCATATGAGTGCCCACTTATCCCAGCTCCCAATGTCATGGCACAAGCAACAGGTGACTGCATCCTGATCCTCACCCTTTAAGTTGAAAAAACTCCAAACTCTGGAATTTTAGAGAAATTGAAGAAACACTTTAAGACCTAGATGTACTTGCTACAGCTACTGACCTAAGTAATTGTAACAGTGTTTCTCCCACCCGGTGAGAGATTCTGCCATTACAGCGTGTGGTGCATGCTGCCCGTGGTAAGCAGGAGGGCTTAGTCGGTCGCCGATATTTGTGGGGACACAGGACAAGCTTCTAGGGTACATACCCGACATAGATCTTTAGTGGTACAGCGCCTCCTTCCTCCGACTTCCACATCAACCGTTTTCTACTGTGTAACATTGTCTGCTGCTGTTTCTGAGGCTGATAATATTTTCTTGCTTTTCACCCCATGCCCCTAGCTGTACCAGGACGATGCACTCTTCATGATGAGGATGATTACAAATTATGTGCCATTGTGGGCCATTGCTGAAGCTGACAATGAGGCGTGGTGGGCTTGGTGTTTTTCTTTTTCTTTTTTACTTTACAATATAGAATTTATAGTATAAGTAAGTCATTTTTGCTTTTCATTTTACTAGGAGGCACAGCACTAGTGCTATTAGTTGTGGTGGTGCTAGCTATAGCTGCCTGCTGCTTACAGAGTGATTGACTATCATCACATTCTTCACTGCTGCTACCACCAACACTAATAACAGCTGTGGTTGCACCAAGGGTAACATCATAAACTCATCCACTACTATCCCTCTCCTGCATGTGCAATGTATGCATGACTCTCTCTCCACTCCCCCCTCCCCCAAGAGGTCTTTCTCTCTTCTTTCACCCATCACTATTTCTCTCTGTTCTCCCCTCATGTATTTATCTTATTTACACCTCGTGTCTTTTTTCCTTCCTCGTCTCTCTTTTTGATATCCCCCATGTCTCAGTCTCTTTCCTTTTCCCATTCATGCCTTTATGGACAATCTTTGCCACCCTGGTTGTGAATTTATCCTCCTGATCAGATGAGTGGCAAAACCAGCCTTTCTATATTATATATTTTTCGGATTAGAAGGTCTATACCTCCTTCTGTTTTCATAGGAGCAACAACTACTATTTTCTCTAGAGTACCACTTTATAGTCTTTCCAGCTGCTGTGGCCATGGACACAATGATTACCACCAACACGCCAGTGCCCTCTCTTGCCAATATAACTGTACATAACTGTTTTATTATAATTCATTGAGTGCGATCATCACCAGATCACTGCCTACTCTGTGTATAAAACTTTCTCTGCCACCCTGAGCTCCCTCCAAATGCACAATCACATGGCTCATACAGCTTCTGGCAATGAGGCATCAAATGATGCAGCGGGTCACATGACTCCATGGCAACGTGACGTCACATGACGTTATGACGTCAGAATGAAGGAGCCAAAGGGGGCGCAGGGGAGAAAGATTGCGCACCCCTGACTTAGATTATATCTTAAGGTGGTGTTAGCTTCCTCCAGACCCTGAAATATGGAGAGAAAGAGAAAGAGACACCTGTGCACATAAATGTGCTCATATATATATATATATATATATATATATATATATATATATACATATATATATAGTGCAGAATAAATGAGTTCTTCAGTATTAGGTGATACCTTTTTTATTGGACTAACAATTTATGTCCTCGGACAAGCTTTCGAGAGTTATCCTCTCTTCTTCAGGTCAGCAATACTGATATACAAAGGATTCAGTGGCTAAAACAGTGTCCTATGACATAAATTGTTAGTCCAATAAAAAAGGTATCACCTAATACTGAAGAACT
Source organism: Ascaphus truei (assembly GCF_040206685.1). NCBI lineage: Eukaryota > Metazoa > Chordata > Amphibia > Anura > Ascaphidae > Ascaphus > Ascaphus truei. The sequence continues at coordinate 321,192,790 of NC_134483.1, forward strand.
CATTTATTCTGCACTATCGCAACTGGACTAATACGGCTATTTTCTGCTTTATATATATATATATAGAAAAAAGGAAAGAGAAAGAAACAGGCGCACACCTAGTGCATTACAATAATAAAAATGTATTAAAGGAACATAAAATCGAACAAATGCCCACTCACAAAGGTACAGCAAATATAAGCGTGTATGAGATAGGCTCTCATGTGCCAAACAGCTCGATCACCAGCGTCCGGCTGCAGTCAATGGCATCGTCACGTGAGTCTCCTCCGTGGAACCGGAACCGGAAATGGGGTCCTTCGCCTTTGGTGTTCAATAGGACAGGTCCCTCCAGGAAACGAAAGCCTCCAATATCACTAGTATGGTTAGTTATTGGCCGTGAGAGCCGCACACGAGAGCTCCACTCCTCCTCTCATTCCTCTCCCTTCCCCTCCCATACACGCTTATATTTGCTGTACCTTTGTGAGTGGGCATTTGTTAGATTTTATGTTCCTTTAATACATTTTTATTATGGTAATGCACTAGGTGTGCGCCTGTTTCTTTCTCTTTCCTTTTTTCTAGATATCACTTGGGACTGGTGATCCCTTTGAAACGGGCTGCAGGAAACTGAAGACATTGCCATTGGAACAGGACTTTATTTATTGAAGGTTTTTTATTTTTTTTCATTTTTTGACAATTTTTTCTATTTTTTACTTATTAAATATATTTTTTAGATTTTTTTCTACATTTTTTAGGGTTCAATTGTCAAGAGATCGTAATTATATTGTATTATTTTAATGTTTTTATCATAGTGTACTAGCCTAATTTTAGCCGCCCCGCTAAGCACATCCATTAATAGCAACTGTTTTTCCAAATATACTCTAAATATAGATTAATTGGGTTATTTAGCGGCGCTACTTCATAAATTTTTTTTTGCTTTTTATATATATAGATATATATATATATATATATATATATATATATATATATATATATATACATATATAGAACAAATAAACCAGATTTGACGCTGGTAAAAAGGAGCCAGCATACCATATTGTAATCCAAAAATTTATTAAAACATACTGGCACTGCTACTGACGTTTCGGTCCTCAGGGAGGGACCTTTTTCCAGGTAATGCAGTGAGCAACTATCAAACAGAAACCTTAAATACCCATCATCCAGGGGAATCAACTACTCACCACCAATGAGAGAATCTAAACATACTTAGTGAAGACAGCTGAAAACAATGCGGAAGTCACAGGAAAATGCACTAAGCACATTCTTTTCAGCTGTCTTCACTAAGCATGTTTATTAAGCCCTATTGAACATATATTTCAGTTGCATACACAACTGTGTGTTTCCATAACTGAAATATATGTTCAATATGGCTTAATAAATCTTTGATCAAAGAAGTCTGATTTTGCCATCTCATCTCTTCACCTTCAGTAACATTCAGAACCAATAGCAGAAGACCCTTGAAGTCCCATTCTGCAACCTATGCCAAATTTAGACGACAGATCATTTATTCTATATCCATACTTACAGTATATTGATCCAGAGGAAGGCAAACAAAAAAACCCCAGTGAAATATCATCCAATGATATCTTATGTAGCACACTTTCCCTCACCCTCTGGAAGATGTGTAGCTACAGAGTGTATGGTGCAATACCTGTGGCTCACAGGAGGCCTGAGCCTCCGCTGCTGGGAGACTGGGGTGTATTCTGGAACGATGCTCGGTAGCACCTCCACCTGTAATGGGATTCTATAGTGTAGAATAATTCTTGTTACAGGACCCACATACAATAAACAATACACAAAGGTATATGTAGAACAGTTTCCTATATGCATAATAATCAATCATAAACAATAGTGCCACACTGTAACACTCGCAGTGCCGTAACCCCACACCGTGTCCCCCAACACCGTGTCCTCAGAGTCCCACACCAACCCAAGTGTGTGAGACAGCGCTGCCCACTAAAATTGAGTTGTAGGTTGGTGCACGTGTTGTGGTGAGGTACCTGCCAGGTAATGCCACACCCGGGCGCGCAGATGCTGTCGTTGGGATCCACGGATCCAGGACGGTGTTCCGCAACGCCTCCGCCTCTATGATGGGTGGGTCCTGCAAGGATTGTACCACCATATACAATGTCTCTAGGTGGCAGGTTTCTGGTCCCAGACCACCTGAAGTCAGAATGCAGCATCGCCCTGGCTGTGTCCCTCACTCTAATGCTACAGGGGCAGTGTCCCTATCTATGGGCCTGTTCCTGTAGCAACTACAAGCTGAGGGGAGTCGGGGTCTAGCTGGGGCATTATGGGGTCTCTGGACTAGTGCAGGTGCCACAGACACCTGCACACATACACCCTACCCTGATAGCGTCCCAGCTCTGACTGACTCGCGGTCCCAGCGCATAAAATGTATCAATCTCCCCTTGCAGGGGAAACTTTAGCCCTATTGGCTGTCGTAGATCAGGCGGTATAATGCCCTTAGGCATAATGGAGACTGTAGTCCCCGTGGAAGTATCTCTCTGTTGGCTGCTGCTGGCGCTGTAGCACTTCGCATGCACAAGTCTGTGATGGCCGCCGGACTGTGAAAGGACACTGCGCATGCACTTGATCTTGTACAGGCGCGATTGGGTACAAGATGGTGGCGCCCTGTGGAGTCGGGTCGCCGCGAAGCCTCCGACGACCGGCTCATCTCACCAGCCGCCCCTGCAACACTGTGGTACCTGCTGGACTCGCTGGCCACTACAGCGGCGGTAAGGGGTAGAAAGGGGACCCAGGGGAACCTAGCTACACTTATAAAGGGAAAAATAAATTCCTTCCTTCAGATTACTCCCTGGATAAACATCCTTCCCATGTTTACTTATTTGGTATATCCCTGTATACCTTTCCTTTCTAAAAAGATATACTGTACAACTATTTTTTTTTACAAAATCTACTGTATCTGTCATCCCAGTCTCCATGGGTAATGAATACAACATTTTAACTGCCATTACTGAAAAGAATCCTTTCCTTTGTTGTTGGTGAAATCTCCTTGCTGACTATTACTAATAATTTTGTTTTCCATGAGGAATTCTTGAAAATTATCCTGTATTAAAACTTCAAGTAGCTTCCCCTCTATTGAAGTCAGGCTTACAGGTCTGTAATTTCCCGGTTGTGAACTAGCTCCCTTTTTAAATATAGGCACCACAATCTTGTGATACTGAGCCTGTGGAAATGGAGTCCTTGAATATTAAATGTAATAGTTTGGCTATTACTAAACTTAACTGCTTAAGATCTCTTGGATGTATGCCATCGGGGCCAGGTGCTTTATTTACTTTAATTTAAATTTTATCAAGCCGCCTATGATGTGGCTTCATTGAAATTGATTCTTCCCTGGTAAACACAGAGGCAAAGAATATGTTTAATACCTCTGCTTTTTCCTTATCCCCAATAACCTGCCTGCCCATCTCACACTGAAAGGGTTCTATATTTTCTTTTCTTATTTTTTCATTATTAAGGTACTTAAAGAACGTTTTAGGGTTGGATCTTACTATCTATTGCAATCCTTTTTCATTATCCATTTTTGCTCATTTGATTGCCCTTTTATAATTTTTGTTACATTCCTTATAATTCTCATATGATGTCTCCGTCCCTTCTGACTTCAAGAATCTAAATGCCTGCCTCTTCTTTTCCATTTCCTCCTCTACCTGTTTATTTAGCCACATTGGTTTTGACTTATTTCTTTTATACTTATTACTCAAGGGTATACACTGATAAGTTTTCTTTTCTAACAATGTTTTAAAGACTGCCCATTTATCTTCTACATTTTTCCCTGCAAAAACATCCTCCCACTGTATTCCTTGTAGACTAATCCCCTGTTTATTAAAATCTGCCTTTCTAAAGTTTAAGGTCTGTGTTGAACCCAAGCAATCTGCTTTTTGATCATTTATTTCAAATGAGACCATGTTATGATCACTGTTACCCAAATATTCCTGGACTTGAATATTTGTTATTACTTCAACATTGTTTGATATTACCAAATCCAGTATTGCCCCTCTCCTGGTTGATTCCTCAATACTTAGGGTCATGTAATTGTCTTTAAGCACCCCCAAAAACCAACATTTTTGGTAAAACATTTGGGGTTCAAGAGTATGAAGAAAATGAATAAGGCCTTTGGGAAGTTCGCAGGACATGGTTGAGCACCATTGGCCCTTATGGTTGGTGGAGCACACTGGCAGGTATTGATATTTAATAAAAGCCATGGCGGTTGAACCTCCACTCGAGTTGGATTCACAGGTATGTTTTAGGGGCAAGGGGAGCGGCACCGTAGGTTCTGAGGTCATGGGAGAGGAAGGGATCGCCTTCTTTATGGGGAGTGCCTCTCAGATGCAAAATTCAAGTTCAGAGGTCAGCGTACACAGCCAAAAAACAAATGATACACAACAAAAATAAGGGTCATTAACTTTCCTAGGGTAGCCAACAAATATTTTCATTTACAGTATGTACTCCTTTTAATATCATGGAACTGGTTTCTGCGGTTCAATTTTTACTGGCAGTGTCCTCGCCGTGTAGTGAATCGATAACTTCAAAGTTGTTGTGACAGTTTCCAAGTGTACATTTCAATGTTGTCAGCATTGCAGATCCCATTTTGGATTTTTTCTTGGGTATTACATTGGTTTTGTTTTTGTCTTTTAATTTCTCTGTAAAGAAAAAGTAGAAGATTGCAACTAATAATACTATACACATCTGTGATCAAGTGAGCTATATTTTACTCTCTTCAGATATCTTCCTTTTAAAACAATCCCCTATATGGTAATAAGCTGATTTGCACACCCACAAAAGGGCATCTGGCACCTTTCCAGGGACCAAGGACAAGAGTCTCCACTGGGGCCCACTCTCGGTCTCCCATCTGTCTCTCCGCACTCCCCCCCTAAGGCCGCGCCTATAGTGCCGTCGATGGCGACGGCTAAACAACGGGTGCCGTCGCCACCGGTGAAAGTTATATTTCGCCAGGCGGCGGCGTTGCGGGTTTCCGGCCATTTGATTGGTTCAAGGGCCGTCACATGAGGCGACAGACCTTGAAAAAATTAAATTTTGCCGGTTACCAATTTTCGCGACGTCGCATTGTCGCCGTCGCGCTTTCTATAAGCGCACGCGGTGGCGGCAATGCATTTGTTTTCGGGCAATGTTGTGTCGCCGTCACCGGCATTATAAGCGCGTCCTAACACCGCACTACCCTCCTCTCCCTCTAACACTCAACCTTCTCTCTCACATTCCTCCTCCTCTCACATACACACTTCCCCCTCTCTTCAATGGTTCACCCACTCTCTCTCCTTCCTCTCCCTCCTATCCCTCTCCCCCTTTTTCTCTTGCACTCTACCCCCCTTTTTCTCCCCCATTTGTCTTTCTCCCCCCTTTGTCTCTCTCTCTCTACCCCCCCATTTATATATACCCTCCCTTTCTCTCTATCTCCAACCCCTTTGTCTCTCTCTCCCGCTGTCTCTCCCCCTTTCTCTCTCTTTCCATTTCTCTCTTTCTTCCCCATTTCTCTCACTCGCCTCCCCACCCCTCCTCTCTCATCGCCTTCTCACTCTTCCACCCACTCTTCTTTCGCGCTCTCCATTCTCTTCCTCACTCTCAGCTCTCCCTCCTCTGGGTCACTCTCCGCTCATCCTCTGCCTACTCCCCCCCTTAGCCCTACCTGTAGAGTGGGGGGAAATGTTCCAGCCGGCCTCACACCCTCTCTCTCTCTCACACACCCTCTCTCTCTCACACACACCCCCTCTCTCTCACACACCCTTTTTCTCTCTCACACCCTCTCTCTCTCACACACCCCCTCTCTCTCTCACACCCTCTCTCTCTCTCTGACCTCACTCTCTTTCTCTCTGACCTCACTCTCTCTCTCTCTCTCTGACCTCACTCTCTCTCTCTGACCTCACTCTCTCTCTCTCTGACCTCACTCTCTCTGACCTCACTCCATCTCTCTGACCTCACTCTCTCTCTCTGACCTCACTCTCTCTCTGACCTCACTCTCTCTCTCTGACCTCACTCTCTCTCTCTCTCTGACCTCACTCTCTCTCTCTCTCTCTGACCTCACTCTCTCTATCTCACTCTCTCAGACCCTCTCACTCTCTCAGGCCCTCTTACTCTCTCAGACTCTCTCAGACCCTCTCACTCTCTCAGACCCTCTCAGACACTCTCACTCTCTCAGACGCTCTCACTCTCTCAGACGCTCTCACTCTCTCAGACACTCTCACTCTCTCAGACACTCTCACTCTCTCAGACACTCTCACTCTCTCAGACACTCTCACTCTCTCAGACACTCTCACTCTCTCAGACACTCTCACTCTCTCAGACAGGGAGGGAGGAAAGGCAGGAGATCCGGGCAGGCAACACAAACACACAAATAAATACACACACACACAAATAAATACACACACACACACACACAAATAAATACACACACACACACAAATAAATACACACACACACACAAATAAATACACACACACACACACACACACACACAAATAAATACACATACACACACACACAAATAAATACACACACACACACACAAATAAATACACACACACACAAATAAATACACACACACACACACAAATAAATAAATACACACACACACACACACAAATAAATACACACACACACACACACACACACACACACAAATAAATACACACACACACACACACACACACACAAATAAACACACACAAATAAATACACATACACAAATAAATACACACACACACACAAATAAATACACACACACACACAAATAAATACACACACACAAATAAATACACACAGACACACACAAATAAATACACACACACACAAACACACACACACAAATACACACACACACACACACACACACACAAATAAATACACACACACACACAAATAAATACACACACACACACAAATAAATACACACACACACACACACACACACAAATAAATACACACACACACACAAATACACACACACACACAAATAAATACACACACCCACAAATAAATACACACACCCACAAATAAATACACACACACACAAATAAATACACACACACACAAATAAATACACACACACAAATAAATACACACAAATAAATACACACACAAATAAATACACACACACACACACAAATAAATACACACACACAAATAAATACACACACACAAATAAATACACACACACACAAATAAATACACACACACACACACACACAAATAAATACACACACACGCACACACACACACACACAAATAAATAAATACACACACACACACACACACACACACAAATACACACACACACACACACACACAAATATACACACACACACACACACACACACAAATATACACACACACACACACACACACACACACAAACACAAACACAGACACCCATAAATACACACACACACACACACACATAAATACACACACACACACACACACACACACACACACACACACACACACACACATAAATACACACACACACACACACACACACACACATAAATACACACACACACACACACACATAAATACACACACAAACACACACATTGGAGAGCAGTGGAGAGCAGAGGCAGCGACGGATGTGAGTGACTGGGGGAGGGGAGGGGGCAGGAGATCCGTGCAGGCAGCTCCCTGCACACAATCACTGGGCAGGCAAATGTACAACTCTCCCCCCCTCCCTTCTCCTATCACCTCCCTCCCCCCTCCCTTCTCCTATCACCTCCCTCCCCCCTCCCTTCTCCTATCACCCCCCTACCTTCTCCTATCACCCAGGGCAGAAGGGGACGGGATACCGCGCAGACAGAGAAGCCAGGAGCAGGAAGGCAGACACACACTCACCGTGTGCTCTGCACAAAGCGGAAGCCGTGCCCCCGGCTTCCTCTGACCTGCAGCCAATCCCCTGCGGCCCGGCCGGCATGCATTAAGGAGTGATGGTGGGGAGGGATAATTGCGGCGCCCCTCTAGGCAAGCCACGGCACACCAGGGCGCCGCGGCGCACAGATTGGGAACCACTGAAACATCATTAAGAACGTGTTAACAGTTGCTGATCTATTATCCTCAATTGAATATTTTCTTTGATACCAGAGCAGTTCTTTGGCGAAGGTATCCTTTTTTTTCTCACAATATTTGCTTTTTACGAATGATGATTAAATCTCAGGGGTATATTGTCATTCCCTATGGTTTTAGTGATTGTTTGGTAGCTCTGTACTTTGTTGACACGTTATAAATACATGCATACCAAAATTCTGTAATACCTCTGTAACACTAAATCCACATGAGTAATACTTGAAAGGACTGCTGACAATCTGAATACTTCTCTTCTGATACTGGGTAATTTCCCTTGAAGTTCAAAAACGCAAATACTCAAGCCTTTTACTCTGATGTCATCAGCAGCTGGCTCTTTGAAGAGAGAATCAGCATTGTCTGCTTCCTCTTCACAAGAGGTGTGATCAACTCTACCTAACACAACACAGGCTATACTGTACATTCCCTGGCTTGACCTGTTCGTGCAATATCCAACACAAACATGAACTAACTCATATACTTTCTTTTGTCTGAGCTAACATGATGATGAATTCACTAATATTTAACTATTTGCCAGTCTCAACATGCATTTGTTTATCTAATTCTATCATATGCAGTCCAAGTATGAGCACTCTGGTATTCAAACCAATGTTGCCCAGAGGCTGAGTTTCAAGATGAATATTCTGCTTGTTGTTTAAATCCCAGAGCACAATCCAAAAACATTAGAGATGTGAGAGTCGTCTTTTCAAGAGACTCATCTGTAAGTTGAATTAAGTGCTGTAATTGGTTTAAAAACTGCAAGCTCAAGGCTTACAGACCTGAAGGAAATACTCATCACCATAAGATGCCACTTTTATTGCTTTCATCTAAACTTATAGTCGTTGATGGAAGTAAATAAAATGAACGGAGAGCTGAAATTGTAATGTTTTTATTTAAGACTGCAAGTAAAGCTCTATTGCTGTTCGGTACACAAGGGAACAAAGGTTATATTACTCACATAAATAGTTGTCATTTACTGCAAATGCTGCCATTATTTGCTAGCAATATGTTCACATTCACCTGGCTTTGGTCCCGAGATTTTATTTCTGTCAACAGCATGTTGTTTTGTCTGGATTGTTGTCTACATCTTATTTGTCTTTCAAGGGTAAGGGGCCATATGCAGCATGCAGCATTATGTAAAAGGTATGAAAAGAACCTGAAGGAAAATACTGACAAAATACAATGGAATGCAAGTGCTATAGCTACTTATAAAGCTTTCAAAAACAGTTGTAGATATATATATATATGTATATATATATATATATATATGTATATATATATATATATATATATATCACACTTAGTTACGTTATAATGGGTAACCTTCCCCTGAGGAAGTCACGTGTTAGTGACGAAACTAGTTGGAACGAGGTGGTGACGTCAGTGCGCGACGGAGAGAGGAGGTGCCTTCTGCCTGTGTGGATCCCTGTTATTCATGCTGCACACGCGGCTAGCATCCAGAATCTCCATTGACTGAAGGATTTATACTGCATGTGGATCATCAGGCTGATCTATACAGCACATCGGTGTGTGTCAGGAGCTCCAAAGGCTGCAACCTACTCAGGCAGAGTATTTACACTGGACCCCGCCCACCCAGCTGACGAACCCCTTAGAGATTATTCTTTTACATGCTTATTCTTTTTTAAATCTTGTAAGTGCGATTCCTTGGGACCGCGTGTCATTAAATTGACTCTATTTTTTATACATTATAACTCTATGGTGCCTGCACTTCTCTTTGTTATATATATACAGTGTTCGACAAACCTATATATTTGCTCGCCCCGGGCGAGTGGATTTAACCCCCGGGCGAGTAAATATTTTCCCAAGCAGCACACGTTTCGTACTAGGTGGCGAGTAGATTTTTTGTGTGGCGAGTAGATTTTTTGGTGATTTGTCAACCACTATATATATATATATATATATATATATATATATATATATATATATATATATAACAGGTTTTGTGGACTGGCCTGACCCACCCAATCTCATATTGGTCCCTGTGGTCTAACCAGTCCCCATTACAGTGTGATTGTGTCTGGTGGTGCACCTGTTGGCTACAGGACTCCTGAGTCTCCCGCATGATGGTGTATGGGGAGGACCCGTCCAGACAGGCAGCTGAGGTAGTGTGCTGAGTCCTACCTATATCCAGTGCAGCGCCTCCACCTCATCAGGGTCCCTTCGGTCACTTGGGGATGGTCCTGGCGAGGAACTCCTCTGTGGTGATCCTCTCTGTACAATCACTTCACACATGTACACGAGAGGGTTTGTAATTAAGAGCATCTTTATTGGACGGTGGGCCATGCTGCCCTCCACAATGGGGTGTATTAGCCCTCCATTGTCACAGCACTTCCCTTTAAAAGGTATGTCCTTGTCTTAATTGGTGGTTTCCCTATCTCCCCTTCAGGGAGATATCCCTGTGCCAGGTCCCTGGTCACAGTCTTATAAGCTGTCTCCTCCCAAGCCTGCACTCAGACTTGCTCCTTGTCTCATAGCTCTTACATAACACTCCAACAGCTTTTCTCTGTCTGCCTTGTGCTGGCAGACTCACAGCTCTGCATCAGACTACCGCAACAATGTTGCAGACCTCCATGTGCCTCTTACTGACAGAGGCAGCACAGCAACAGGAACTCACTCTAACAACTCAGCAACAACTAACTTTTGATCAGTGCTGTGCCTTATGTATACTCTGGAGGCTGACACACCTCTGACATCACTAACCATGGAGTCAGAGCCTGTGACCACTCCCATCCATACATAGGGCACCTCACCAGGGTGTGAGGGCAAACCTCCATAATTACTGCTGGCATGCCCACAACTTACCAGGCCTTACTGTCAGCAGGAGAGATGACTGTAGCCATTTTACATTACCGCTACATATATATACATGTAGAGGTATCAGTACCGTGTTAGCCGAGCTTCAATAATCAAAAATTAAATAGATGATACCGTTCTGTGGCTAACGAAATGCTTTATTTGTGCGAGCTTTCGAGATACACTGATCTCTTCTTCATCGCCGGAAGAAGAGATCAGTGTATCTTGAAAGCTCGCACAAATAAAAGCATTTCGTTAGCCACAGAACGGTATCATCTATTTATTTTTTGATTTTATATATATATATATATATATATATATATATATATATGCGGGGTTGCAGACCTGCCTAAGACATGCAGATGAGCATACAGTTATATTTGCATATATATATATATATATATATATATATATATATATATATATATATATATATATATACCATGCTTAGTTAAGTTATGATGGGTAAAAAAAAGTGACAAAAACCCTCCACAGTAAATCATATAGCAAATGGAAATATTACTATGCGCTCTTTTGCATGTCTTAGACAAGTCTGCAACCCCGCCGTTCACCATTATCACCCAGCACACGGTGCTTCCATTGCAGCAAGGGAGTCTGGGAAATGACATGCAAATGAGCACACAGTGCCACCTTTTGCTTCAAAACCATATAACATGGCCCCCTATAAACTTATGCTTGCTGCATTTCACAGCTTTTGAGCACAGCCTGGGTTAAGATGCATAGCCAATAAACCCACCCACAGACAGCTGTTTTGACCTTAATGGGTCTCATCAGTGTGGGGTTTGTTATACTGGCTTTGCCAAATGAAGCAGGGATAGGTTTTACCACACTTAGTTAAGTTATGGTGGGTAAAAAAGTGACAAAAACCCTCCACAGTAAAGCATATAGCAAATGGAATATTACTGTGTGCTCATTTGAATGTTTTAGACAGGTCTGCAACCCCGCCTTTCACCATTATGCCCCAGCATACAGTGCTTCCACTGCAGCAAGGGATTATATATAGTGTGTCACAGGATTTAGCAGGGTGGGAAATGAGGGATCTGAATAAAAAATAGCAATACTATAATGCATTAAGGGCATATTTACTAAGCAGTGCTACTCCAGAATAACAAAACACTGTAAGTTGCATCGCATAACACCACTTAGTGAATATGGCCCTAAAGCTGACCTCAAGTAATAAAACAGCCTAATAATGACAATATAATTGAGTGACTTCAGATAGAACATGACTGACCATAAGTCATTTACTACCAAATTGCAACTTACCACAATAGCGCTCAATATTCACAAGAGACAGATGTGTTACAACATCGCCAAAACAGAGATTAGTCTGGTGGCCATTTCGGTTTTATTTTAAACAATATTTACTTTCTTAATATTTCAAAAAAGTAAGGTTAACTTTTTAGAAAGGAGACCTTATTGGAATTCAGGGCCCAAGTGCTAAGGAGCCGTTTTTCAAAGGCAATTGTCTCTCATGGGAGCATTAATATAAATGATTAATATAACTAGATACTAAAATAGAAAGCTACAGCACACATGGATTTATATTACAAGCAGAAAACACAAAAACAGGGTTTACACTAATTATATAAAATATAAACTCACTATTTATTGTTGCTCAAAAAAGGTTGCTAAATGGTCTAAATTTAATGATTTAATGATGGTTATGACAGAGTTCAGTAATGCAGTATGTAAGTATACAACACAGCGCTTCTATCTAAAGCTAACAATATAATAAATACGGTATGCAGCTCTAACCACCACCCCCCGCCCCAAAAAAAAACAACGACCTCTAGGTTCTGATAGATACTGAAGAAAATAGGGGAGCACTATCTACTTAAATATAAACTCTATCAAAGTGCTGGTCCATGTATCCAAGTGTATTCCATATATAAATATAAACGTTATAAATAAGTTTACAATCACCAGTGAGTTGTCCCCGTTCCATTCCACACTGGATTTTATTACAAACTTTTAGCAGGGTAGTTATGGTGGAGTGTTTGGGGCGACAGGCAGTTTGGAATTGGCTAGCGAAATTTGTCTTGGTATGGTAATTGCTTAATTGGGAGTGGACACATTTTTCCATGACTTTGGATAGTATTGGGAGAAGAGAAATTGGCCTGTAGTTTGAGACAGTGTTTTTGTCCCCACTTTTGAAGATTGGGACAACTCTGGCAGTTTTCCAGATCTTAGGGATATGGCCTGCTGACAGGACAGTTGACTATGGAAGCAATTGGTTTGGCAATGGCTGGGGTACCAAGTCTTAGGAACTTAGGGCTCTATGCAGTAAGCGCCGAAAAAGTGCTTTCGGAAAGTGTTCCCTATCGGCATGATTTTGGCGACTTTGCCCTCGCAGTATTCAGTAAGGGCCGAATCCATGCCGATCCCTGCCGAATCACTGCGAAAGCAAAACTGCCGATGAGCCTGTGCCGAAACAGGCTGGCTTCCGATAACCTGCCGATAGGCCTTTTCTGCTGATAGGTGTTTGCAGCAGAGAAAGACCAGCCGCTCTCTCAGCGCAAACATCGGCAAAATATAAAGTATTTATAAACAACTTTTATTCATAGTGTACATGTGCAGGGGGTCTCCGGAGCTTAACCGCATTGGTTTCAGGTCCGGGGACCCCCTACTTCCCGAGATACAGGCCCCTTTATGAGGTGCCGGTATCCCTCTGCTTTTAAAGGTCCCAATCACGTGACCGCGGAATGTAAACAAAGCAGAGGGATACCGATACCCCCTAAAGGGGCCTGTATCTCGGGAAGCAGGGGGTCCCCGGACCTAAAACCAAAGCGGTTCAGCTCCAGAGACCCTCTCCACATCTACACTATGAGTAAAACACATATATAAATAAACAATCATTCCTTACCTTTGCGGCTATGTGCTACGGTAACGAAGCAGCATGAATGTATTTTTAATAATAGTGTACTGTGAGCAGGGGGTCCCCTGAGCTGAACCGCGTTGCTCTGTGGACCAGGGACCCCCTGCTTCCCGAGTTACAGGCCCCTGTATGTGTCATCGGGTGGCAGTGTCGCCGCCATCTTTATAGCACCCCATTCGCGCCGTGTCCGCTATAAATATGGCGGCGACACTGTAACCGATGCCCCAAACTGGGGCCTGTAACTGGGGAAGCAGGGGGTCTCTGAGCCACAAATCAATGCGGTTCAGCTCAGGGGACCCCCTGCTTCCGCATAATATTATTAAAATACATAAATGCTTCTTCATTACCATAGCGGATAGCCGCTAAGGCAATGAAGGGGTTAAGGCAGAATAGCATGTTTATTGGGGACATTTTCCCCCAATAAACATAGCAATAAACAACATACACCCCCTGTGTATTTAAAATACATAAACAACAATAAATACATTAAATACATATAGTACTCACCCATTTCCGGCTGCCACGATGAAGGCCATCCTCATCTTCATCCTGCCCATGCCCCCTCCGCTGCTGCAAAACAGACACAAGAATGAAAACATCCAATGTAATGTCCCCTAACCCCTTAATCACCAAACCGGTATTATCCGCTACAGTCATTAAGGGGTTAACCCACCCTCACCCAACACTCCGGACTCCTACATACCCTCCCACACTAACCCCCCCACCCCATGAGGCCTAACCACCCTCACCCACTACCCACAAGGGAGGCCTACCCACATACCGTTGGGGAAAATACCCCCCCCCCACCCCCAGTACTCACAATAAAAACAATACACAGCCCCACAATAAGCATCATTCTATTTATTAAATACATTACTCACCCCCTGTGCCCCCCCATAAATACATGGTTTATCCTTTTACAAACAGGGTTCATAACACAGCCCCACGCGAGTCCCCGGTGGGCTGGCGTGGCACCTGACAGACCTACAGGGTACCAGCAGCTCATTTCAAACAGGTTCTGGAGGCCTGTTGGTGGGTCCTGCCAAGTGCCATGGCCCCCAGGTGGCCTCCTTGGGGCACCGTGGGCCACAATTGTGTCCCCACGGTAGGCCCGTGGATGTCTGGGAGCCCCGGGTCAGTCCCACAGGTGTCTGCGGGGCCTCGGGTAGTTCCCACAGGGGTCTGGGGAACTCACGAGTGCTCACTATGGGTCCGCTGTGCTCCCACGGATGTGGGAACACCGCTTCATCCCCGCACCTATGGGTCCGCGGTGCCCCCACGAATGTGGGACCACCGTTTCATCCCCGCAGACTACGGGTCCGCGGTGCCCCCATAGATGTGAGGCCACCGCTTCATCCCCGCAAGTGTCACCCGTGGAACCACCAGCCTGATACCCATGAGATACCTGAGGAGACCGCAGGTGGTCTCCAGAGGTCTCACGTAGAACCACAGAACAAACCCTGAATGTAATAAAATAAACCTGGCCTATACATTCAATACATACACCCCCCCTCCAACATCTACAGTACAATAATGTGCAAAATAACTATTATCCAGATAGGGATAATAGATTATTTGCCCATTATTAAACACATTAACTAGCATATTCAAATAAATAAAGTACTACTGACCTCATCAATAAAAAGCCCCGTCACCAGCAACATCCTGGTCTATCA
The DNA here is from genome assembly GCF_040206685.1 of Ascaphus truei. NCBI lineage: Eukaryota > Metazoa > Chordata > Amphibia > Anura > Ascaphidae > Ascaphus > Ascaphus truei. The sequence continues at coordinate 321,208,264 of NC_134483.1, forward strand.
TTGCCCACAAAATACATAGCCAATACAAAGCCAATACACTGCAATTACATTCAGATATCAATTAACCCCTTAAACACCTTATCGGATAATAACCGCAAAGGTAATTAAGGGGTTAAGCCACACTGGCCCGATACCCACCCTTCACCCATTCATTTGTACAGTGGCTTCATCATGCAACTATATATATATATATATATATATATATATATATATATATATATATATACATATATATATAGAGAGAGAGAGAGAGAGAGAGAGAGAGAGATACACACACTTGATGAACCAATATACAAATAAATGTAGAAGGGTTATAAAAAACATGCTGTACTACAAATAACACTTCTCCATACAGACACACTACAATAAAATCAATTTCCTTTAATAATCCTATCTGATCTTACACTGGCGACACATTTTATTCGAGCTCGGCTAGTCCCACGAATTCGGGTATACCCGGGTGTATTGAGGTTTGTGACTGTTTTCTGCCCGAGTGCATTGAGTTATTTTCCAGGCAGAGATTGAAGCATTTTATTCCCGCTGGCTGCAATACTGCACAGTATATATATATATACTGCATTACCATTCATGAATTTATGCCATCTGGTAGACACGCGAAGCATTGCAGCCTATTAAATCCTAATCATTATCATTTAACAGATCAGCCGCCCATCAGCCAGGCATGAACCCAGGCTGGGAAGGCAAATGCAACGGGGCTTGTCAGAGGTGAGGAGCGGCGCATTCCAGGTATCTGCCAGGTACATACTGGGTATTTGCTCGAATAAAGTGTGTCGCAGCAGTACAATCAAAATCCTCAAATGCCAATCAAAAACCTTAAATGACAATCAAAACATTGTATTTACATTGTATATATGATGCATACAATCTATGCACCATATACATTCTGCAAATGAATGTTAACAATAACATTCAAAACAAAATACCAATACCTCCAAACAAGTATACTATTTAAACAAATCCAGTAAACATAAATTAATTCGCATTCATTAATGACATCCCTAAACAATTTACATTCCATCCCTAACAATTAAACAATTAACTAATTCAAGCGTTGAACAGAACAATTTATCCTGTGAAAAAATATAAGTACCAACAAGAATATGCTAGTTAATGTGTTTAATAATGGGCAAATAATCTATTATCCCTATCTGGATAATAGTTATTTTGCACATTATTGTACTGTAGGTGTTGGGGGGGGGGGGGTGTATGTATTGAATGTATAGGCCAGGTTTATTTTTTTTACATTCAGGGTTTGTTCCGTGGTTCTGCGTGAGACCTCTGGAGACCACCTGCGGTCTCCTCGGGTATCTCACGGGTATCAGGCTGGTGGTTCCACGGGTGACACCTGCGGGGATGAAGCGGTGGCCTCACATCTGTGGGGGCACCGCGGACCCATAGGTGCGGGGATGAAGTGGTGGTCCCACATCCGTGGATGCACCGCGGACCCGTAGGGAGCACTCGTGAGTTCCCCAGACCCCCGTGGGAACCACCCGAGGCCCCGCAGACACCTGTGGGTCTGACCCGGGGCTCCCAGACATCCGCGGGCCTACCGTGGGGACCCAATTGTGGCCCACGGTGAAACCCAAGGAGACCACCTGGGGGCCATGGCGCTTGGCGAGACCCACCAACACGCCTCCAGAACCTGTTTGAAACGAGCTGTCAGGTGCCCCGCCATCCCGCCAAGGACTCGCGTGGGGCTGTGTTATGAACCGTGTTTGTAAATGGATAAATCATGTATTTATGGGGGGGCACAGGGGGTGGGTAATGTATTTAATAAATAGAATGATGCTTATTGTGGGGCTGTGTATTGTTTTTATTGTGGGTACTGGGGGTGGGGGGGTATTTTCCCCAACGGTATGTGGGTAGGCCTCCCTTGTGGGTAGTGGGTGAGGGTGGTTAGGCCTCACGGGGTGGGGGGTTAGTGTGGGAGGGTATGTAGGCGTCCCGAGTGGTGGGTGAGGGTGGGTTAACCCCTTAATGACTGTAGCGGTTAATAACCGCTATGGTGATTAAGGGGTTAGGGGACATTACATTGGATGTTTTCCTTCTTGTGTCTGTTTTGCAGCAGCGGAGGGGGCATGAGCAGGATGTATGTGTTTTGACATTAATTTGGGGGGGGGGGCACATAATTGGTACTGCAGGCCTGCGGGTAACACCCGATGGCCCCCGCCAGCCTATAGTATCATTGATGTGCATATATATGTATGTTAGGGATTATAGGGGTTGTTGGGGTTATATATATATATCTATATATATATAGATATATATTTATTTATTTATATTCATTTATTTATTTATATTCATTTATTTATTTAGATATATCTATTTATTTAGTGTGGGGCTGCTGTGTGTGATTATTTTTTATTGTGGTTAGCGGGTGTGGGTGAAGGTGGTATTGGCCCCAACGGTGGTTTTTTAGGGCTTGCGGGTGGGTAGCGGGAGGCCTTAACCCCTTCATGACCGTAGCGGTATTAACTGCTACGGTCGTGAAGGGGTTAAGTGCACCCGCAACCCCCCTGCAAGCCCTAAACAAACAACAAGGGCCAATTACCCCCTCACCCATCCCCCGCTACCCACAATAAACCTGGCACGGCGGGTTAACCACTTCATTGCTTTAGCGGTTAGCCGCTAAGGTAATGAAGTGGGCTGTACATGCATTTTTCCTGCATCGGATGCATGCCGGGGGCCTCCGGTGCCGGTATTAATGGGTATCAGCTCCGGAGACCCCCGGCATCAATACCAGGAAGGAAAAAGGCTGATTTTTTTTCTAAGTGTTGACCTTGCCGATGCTTCTCCTCCACCAACTTGCCAACTTTAGTTGGCGGGCTGGATGGCCGAAAAACTCTCCATTCTGGAGTGCCGATCAGCTGCGAAAAGCTGATCGGGGCTACTTGAATTCAGCCGAATTCAAAAAGTGCCGATAAGTGGCTTATCGGCACCCGGCTGGTGCTCCCAGGATGAGAGGTACTCCCAGGATGAGATTCAGGTTTGTGGTTTGGGTTGTGTTTCGCTAATAAGTTAGTAGCACACCCCACAAAGTAATCATTGAATGCAATTGCAATGTCAGTGGGGTTTGTCAGAGTAATATCCTCCTTAGTGATATTACTTGGTAAGTTTTTATCGGCAACAAAAATTGCCGATAATTCCCACTTATCGGCGCTTACTTAATCGGGAGGGCAAATTTGCCGAAAAAATGTCGATAAACAGCTTATCGGCGCTTACTGCATGAGGCCCTTAGATCAGGGGGGCGCAAACTTTTTTCCCTGCGCCCCCCTGATGGCTGTCCCCTCACTCCCGCGCCCCCCCCAACCCCAACTTACCCGCGCTCCGGCGTAATGACGTCACGTTGCCATAGCAACGTGACGTCACATGACCTCGCAGCGTCATTTTGATGCCGCGTTGCCATGGCGCCGCAGGGAGGAAGCCGCCGGAGCCACGGTAAGTTAGGTTTACAGAGGCCCTGCAGCTCCCCCGGCACTTAATTTAAGTGCCTTCGGGAAGCGCGCGGGGCCTCTGTAAACCCCGCGCCCCCCGTCGGCAGTGTCGCGCCCCCCTGGGGGTCGCGCCCCACAGTTTGCGCACCGCTGCCTTAGATTGTAGTAAGTCAGGTCCACATTGGTTGCTTAGTTTTAATTTGAGGAGTGCTTGTGTAATCTCCTCTTCGGATACTGGACCAAATTGAAAATTGTGGGCAGTGTTCGGAGAGGGTGGGGCTATAGAGGTACTCCCAGGATGAGATTCAGGTTTGTGGTTTGGGTTGTGTTTCGCTAATAAGTTAGTAGCACACCCCACAAAGTAATCATTGAATGCAATTGCAATGTCAGTGGGGTTTGTCAGAGTAATATCCTCCTTAGTGATATTACTTGGTTGTTGATGGTTAGAAGGCTGGAATATATTGTTGATAACCTTCCAGAAGTTAGCTGGGTTTGATGTATTCTGGGGGAGATTGTTAGAGTAATATTGTGCTTTTGCATGCCTTGTGCACATATTCCGCAGGCATCTGTAGTTGTTGAGATCCTTGGTAGTGACAGTTACTTTGTAGCTTTTCCACAAGGCATCCCTGAACTGGTAGAGTGCTATAAGGTCAGTTGTAACCCATGGTAGGTGGGGCTGATATGGATCAGAGATTAAGAGAGAAAGGAGCCAATTCGAAGACAATCAGGTTGCCCAACGTAGGTTTCTAAGTGCTGACTGCAGTAAAAGAAAAAGTGTGCTCCCACCCGCCACCACTGTGACAGTGTGGGGCAATAGAAATAAACAAAGGGGGTTATTCATTAAAGTGGGACAAAACTGGAGCAGCAATAATGCACCACATTTATCAAAGAAGAATATCCCATTGGTTTCCATAGCATGAGAATGCTTTTCCTTTATTAACTATGATGCAATATTTCTTCCCCAAGTTTTGCAGCTGTGAGACTGATAAATACCCCTTCAATGATTCTATAGCAGGCAAGTACATATGGCACCAAACACAAATTGTTGAATGGACTGCTTGGAAATATTTCCTCTGTGCTAACATGTTATGCAATTTTTTGTCTAGTTGCAAAAATTACCACTTAAGTACCACTTATGATGGCAATAATTGATTTTCCTTTGATACTCTAAATTTCATAATAAATTGTGTTATAAACATACACAAATGATCTTGAATTGAACCAATAGAGACGTTTTACACTTAAAATATTTTACAGCAATATCTACCAACAAGAAATTAAAAATGTAATGCGTTTTAGAACACGCACAAGCAATTCCGTTGTTAGTACACATATATGAATGCCTTCGGAGATAATTTATCTTATCTAATTGAGAAATGTTGGGCTCAATACTGAAGTATTCCAGAAAATGTTAAGAATCTTTCTCCTTCACTATTACTAGAACTGGTGATGTGAAACAAGGACATTTCAATTCCAAGCTAATTGGTTCTGCTCTGACAAGCTTCCCAGACAGTAGCACAGAATACCCAAGTAGGGTTACTGGCGACGCTTATTAAGTAGTGGAACGGAGAAGGATTCCTTCAAAGAGAATGTTTGATGCAGCTTCACTTACACTTCCAATATCCTCAGTGGAGAGCATAACACTTTACTGGAAGTTCTTTAAATAGGAGAAGGCATGACTTACAAACATGGGCATATATTCTCTTATGATGTCACCGGCATTTTTCATACATACGTAACAAAGCTAGTCTGGACTGCCAGGGTTATGTGACATACTATATGTAAGATGAATGCTAGAAAGCTAAAAGCTAGCAGCTATTTGAATGATCTGGGAAATTATTTAACTTCTGTTGCCTTTTTGGCGGTTGTACAATATGAACATTGTCAGGAAGATGTCATGTCAGGCACCAGACAGCTGAGATGGAAGGTTTGCATGTAAATACAGTAGTATAGGGCACATTTTTTTTATGGATTTGGATCCGCCTCGAATCAGCCGGGTTCCTTTCGTCCGCCGATTTCCACAGATCAGCCTCAAAAAGGGCGATCTGCTTTTTTCAGGTTTTATTTTATTTTACCGACAATCCACACGGCGGATTAATAATCCGCGGTCGGATTTTGAAGAATCCGGCAACGGATTGTGGAATGCGTGTATTGGATTCTTAAATACCCGTCCGGATTGTATCCAATGGAGGTTTTGCATTAATCTGTGCGGATTGAAACTAGAACAATCCGTCAATGGATTTTACAACGCGGAACGGATTTTGAATTAACAGCCCAAGAAATTAGATTTTTTTTAATGTAAACTGGTACAGTATCTTATTAAGTTAATCACATATCCCAGTATTTAAAAGTAATGAGAATCCCTTGATGTCAGTGTTCCTTTGTGTAAATGAAAAAATAAAATGAAAAAGCAATAAAAAATTTTTTACAGCATTGTATAGTATGCAATCACTATGGCATATATTAAGCAAGGCGGTGCTAAGTCATAAGACACGTGTTCGACCCTAACAGCGAACAAATATACACAGGCAGTTAAGGAAAAGTAATTCCTAATAATCCATTTCTTTCTTGGATTAAGATCCAGACACTGTAGCAATAAAGCTTTTACAATGATAACTATGTCGTTTTGGAAGCAAATGTCCTTGTTTTATAATTGAAAATAAGTAATATGAGATGACATACTAAGGATAAGGAAAGGCGGTCCTTGGAGCAGCAGAACACGTCTCATTTGGGGGTAGCCAAATTCGTTATAGGAGATAGGAAATAGGAGGTAAACTAATATTCAATAGGCTGCCAGCAGTGACACTGCTCCAAATACATGGAAGAACATAGTACAGAGTAAATCACCTAGGGAAGTATTCATATTTCAAAATATCCCCAGCACACATTTTAGATACAAATATTTGCCATAACACAAACCCAATTGAAAATAATGGTAAACCCTGACAGAGACGCATCATTTTACTCAATAGACTAATAGAGTATGTTACACTGTTATAAATGCATATACCCTATATGTGTTTGAGTTAGAAATGTACGATAGTAGTAACTGAAAGTATTAAAAAGTATTCCTTGTCATTTGCAATATATTAAAGCAGCAGTCCAAGCTGCCGTTTTTTGTTATTTTTCCCCCTTTAATATGTCAATCAATACATTCCACACAATGATAAGCAGTTAGCTAAATTGCTGATCGATCCATTCTCCTGTGATTGATAGGCGAAGATTTGGCTCAGGGGTTTACTAAATGGCTGTAGCAGAAGAGGAAAAAAGATGCAAAGTTCTGTTGAGAAGATCATGTGACCAGGCAGTCACTAGGTACAATTGGTGCACTGCTAGAGAGGGGGCAGGGCTCAAAAAAGGGTGTGCCAGACAGAGCCTGTTTCAGAAGAGGAAGGGGATGTAAATGGTTGCTATAGAAACAAAAAATGCTTCTCACATTACAATACATTAAACATGTCATGTCAGAGTTGTGTGTGTTTTTTTTTTTAAATGCTTCAGGTATTTTCTCAAACAGCTGCGCCAGCTTTTATTCTAAATCAGCCTATGCCGCACCGCTCTGATATCCGCGGCCAGACGCGCTCTGTTTTCTTATTTTTCCGAACGGTTTTCGTTATTTTAGCGCTCACTTTTTTAGCGTTGTCTGCAATACTGCAATACCGTCTAGAAACTCAGGTGGCGTTCGCGAGCTGTTGCCTTAAAAGTCTAATAGCAATTCAACCTACAGTACAGCCGTACATGTCTGCAAGTAATTGTTCTGTAAATTGGAAGATTTATATTTGAAGCAGAGATTAATTAACGTTCTGAGTTCATACTGTATACAGTAGTAGTAGGGAGAAGAAGTACAGTATTACAAAAATATAACGTTGCGTCTTCGTCTGAAAATAGTATTATCACATTTCTATATGTATTATTTATTAATCAATACTTTTACTAGGCTTGCTGTTCTTTTTATACTGTTTTTATTTTATGCGCATGCGTGTATGTCTCATTGGATCATTGTTGAAACGCATAGGCGTGTTACAGTATCACATTTCTGTGCATTAAACATTATGATGACCTTTTGAAAATATTTATTTGAACTGATAATCCATCATACAGCGCTCTCCCCCTCCCCCCTGCACACACACAAGGCTAAAGTATTTCAATTTCTTATCTACACCTCTCCCACACCATTCATTTGTAATGGATGGCTTTCTGGCTTGAATCTTCCGGAGCGTGGCATCAAATTCCTGGGCATGCGTGTATGACTTCCAATTCAATTAGAATTCAAGTTTAATTTTTTTTTTCGGTTATCGACATGGGCTTGCATAACAATTCTGGATATTCTGAGAATCAATCACTACTGTTGCTTTTTAATTCTACACTAGTCATGTACTGTACTGTAAGTACTTTATGAGGTGGGTGGCATACTGTAATTTTTATATGGGGGTGTGGGGATCAAAACATTATGATGACCTGTTGAAAAAGTTCCTTTGAACTAGTAATCCAGCATACAGCGCTCTCCCCCTCCCTCCCGCACACACACAAGTCTAAAGTATTACAACTTCTTATCGACACCCCTCCCAAACCATTCATTTGTAATGAATGGCTTTCTGGCTTTAATCTTCCCGAGCATGGCATCACATTTCTGCGCATGCATGTATGACTTCCCATTCAATTAGTAGTTCAAGTTTTAAAAATATATTTATTTATTTTTCGGTTATCGACATGGGCTTGCATAACAATTCTGGATATTCTGAGAATCAATCACTACTGTTGCTTTTTAATTCTACACTAGTCATGTACTGTACTGTACGTACTCTACTTTATGAGGTGGGAGGCATGTAGTACACACCTCACATGTAGGATACATGTAGGATATTGCTTGGTCTGCAGCTTTAATTAATTAACGGCAAAGCAATTTTTTCCCATGTTTGACTTACCTTTAAGCCTGTCTCTATATATTTGCTTGTTGGTAAAAAAATAAATGGATCCCGCTGTATTTATCAACCCACTCTTCAGGACACCCCAGTGACATTATATTTAAGAAATAACCAGCTAATCACACATTCACATATATTATAAGTATAAATCTGTGCTTGATAAGTATTCAATTGTTTATTAAATCTGGTCTGGCTAAGGTGCCCCAAGGAGAACATTGCGAAACATTGGCTTAAAACATATATACAGAAAGCTATAATGTTCAAGATATATTGGTAACTTGGTAAACTTAAAATAAACCAAACGTACCCTCTTCATTGCCAAGCTCCACTGCCATGTGTGTTGCTAAATCTGCCTTTTGAAATACATTACTGAATAGGAGGAACATTTGAAACAAGACACTGTGAGAATGAGATAAAAAATAATCAAAATGTATTTGAAACAACTGTGAGATTGGAGATAGAATTGATAGTAAGAGAAGGTGTAAAATGCTTGAATCCAGAAAGTATTTCTACTTTATTCCTGTTATTGGATTTCAATAGATATTTTACAAATACTATGAACATTTGTATACATAATCTGACAGTTTAACTTATTTCCCCTACCCTTCTACAAATGAAAGTAGGATGACGGAAGTAAAAAGTGATGGTCACTGGCAAACCGCCCAATGGCATTAACATGAATTACAAAGCTATGCATTTGCTGATGAATTTAAGAAATCTGGGAATGACAAAAGGAAGTGCAAAATGGCAAAAGGTGTTTGCATGCTTTTATTGATCTACGTACTATCAACTGTACAATTTCTACTTATTACCAGGGTAATATAATACAAACGTTATTCCCTTTAAAAGCAGCAGTTCGAGCTGCTGTTAAAAAAATAAAAATAAATGTTCCCTTTAATATGTGCATCTATACAATCCACACAATGATAATGTGATCAATCGGCGAAGATTCGGCTCTGCGGTTCACTAAATGGCTGTCAGTGCAGCAGAAGAAGACCAAAGATGCAAAGTTTTGTGGGGAAGATCATATGACCAGGCAGTATTGTATTGTATGTCTTTATTTATATAGCGCCATTAATGTACATAGCGCTTACAGTCACTAGATACACTTGGTTCACTGCTAGAGAGAAGGCAGGGCTCAAAAAGGGGTGTGCCAGAGCCTGTTTCAGAAGAGGAAGGGGGTGTGGCTTTGTAAATGCTTGCTATAAAAACAAAAAAAATGCTAATTACATTATAATACATTAAAAATGTCATTCATAGCTCTTTAAAAAAAATGCTACAAGTATTGTCTCATAGTACAGAACTGATTTATAAAAAAAAACACATGTATTATATTGCTTGGTCTGCAGATTTAATGTTATAATAATCATGATCATTATTATTGGTCATTAACAGGGCCACAGACGAGAGGGAAGGAGGAGAGCCAGGTTGTCCCTGGTCCACCGGCAAGGGGAGCTAGGCCGATCTCAGAAGTGGGCCCAACTTCAGGTCGGTCGACCAGATGGACCCCTCTCTCCACCACGCTCACCCTCGCCCACTCTTCAGATGTCCCCCGGCCCTTCAACAAACAGACCAATGACCCTCTTCCCCCACGTCTTGCTCAGTTGATTGGCCTTCCATCTCCCCCCTCCTGCCCACTGCTCAGCAAACCAGGTATATGGTCAGTTATTCAGTCATGGGCCCTGGGAAAGCTATTGGCGAGCATGATCATTATGGTAACATGCTCTCTCTTTCTGAAAACCGAATGCCTTACTAACAGCGTTAGATTCCACAGTCAAAAAAAGCTTACATTTGTAGAGGAGAGTTATCAACTTAATGAAGCATGGGTAGAAGTTTATTTTGATACATTTTCTGCTTACATTTGCATCAAATGGCAGAAATTGTTTCCTACATGTGACTAAAATTGGGAGCCTGAAATGTTTATGCCATATCAGACCTGGTGGATTTTTAGTACAAAGTACAAAATAAAAGAAATTGACACATAGAGATGCTGTGTTTGATACATCTCATTGTAATCTGGACATCATGTAACTACTCTGATTCACACTCCCAAAAGGTGCAAAGCTTGAAGGCGACGTACTTTGTGTAAATTTTGCTCCAAATTTTCCCTAATACATCATCCCCGTAGTGTTTCTGAAGCCAAAGCTCAGTTTAAGCACATTTACAAATATAACTATAAGCAGCTCCAAACCCGAAAAACAAAGACAACTAATAAAGATGAATCAAGTCCAAAATAAATTAGAGTATTTATGTCAATGAAGCAAAGGATTAAGGCAAATTAAATTGGCTAATCCCCTTAAAGGAAAGAGATTGTTTGTTTTGTGTTTCAATTTAGCACTGTCCTTCAGCATGGAAGTAATTTAGATTGATGTAGGATATGAGTAAATTAAGTTCCAATGAAGAATGTCGTTTGGAACATTTTTTGCAAGAATGAAAAATACTGAGTACACATGCATAAGGAAATCCTGCCCAACTCCTCCTAATTCAGGGGAGGGGGGCAACTCCAGTTCTCAAGGGTGACCCACAGATCAGGTTTTCAGAATATCACTGCTTCAGCTGAGCCACTGATTGAGCCACCTGTGCTGAAGCAGGGATATACTGAAGACCTAACCTGTTGGCGGCCCTTGAAGACTGGATTTGCCCACCCCTGTCCTAATTACACTCTCCAAATCACAACTTGTTTCCAGCTAGGCAGCACAATCCAAACGAGGAAAAAGCAGCTCACTATGAGAACAAGTGAAAGGGGGCTACAAACCTGATATTGGTAAAAATATCCTTTATTGATCCAGCGACACCAGAGGAAGAAACATGTGGAGCTCGGACGCATTTCGCACATCAGCACTTTGTCAACGCTGTGTGTGACTCTAGGGAGTTTTGATAGGTGTGTGTTCATATACATTCTATTCCTGTCTATCCCCAGGACACATTGATTATTGACTCCACCTTTGAGTATACATATATACACACCAACACAGTGGTACTCACCTCTATCTATATGGTTTCTGTCCACTACAAGTGTTTTTTATTTCCAAGGATGCTATCATATGAAGCTTGAGCACTGACACAGAGAACTCCGTTTCTCTCTACCAATTGTTGTTTCAAGCTAGGCAAGTTAATTACAAAGCAACGTAATATACTAACAGATATGTATTCAATATAACAGTTTAATACGTAAATCACCAAGAGTTAACTAAGTCTTACCTAAACACTAAAGTGGTAAAACAATGTACTCTGCCCCCAATTGACTTGAATAGGGTTGATTGAATTACCATCTAAATAAACAGATGGAACCAGTCTAGCTAAAAATGTTTTCAAAACTGGTAGTGACAACGAGTTTAATAATATTTTTGAAAACAATGCTCAATTAGCCCTGATGCTGTGGTTTTGGGTTAAAGCAGGAATATGCCATTTCAATCACAAAAAAAAATAAAAAATGCAATCTGTATTTATCTATCAATCTACCTATCTGTACGAGTGTGTACACATATGTTAAAATAATACTGTATATTATAATATTTTTAATGTTTAACATGTTTAATTATATAATATTAATTTATTATATTATATATCTAACGTAGCGCAAATAAAAAATATTGTGACTGTGTACAGTATAAACAAAATAAGCAAGTGTATATTAAATATACCAGCAAAAAATTGCTGTCAATAATAAAGTTAACAGTGAATACAAATACAGTACCAAGAAAATAATTATGATTGTCACAAATGCATAAATACAGCAAGATAAAATAGTCCCAATGATATTAAAGTCCTACAAAATGTGCCACAAAAGGGAAAAGGACCAAATTTATAGGGTGGGGGAATAAAAAATGTCCTCCTATATCAGGGGGCGCAAACTTTTTTCCCTGCGCCCCCTGCCGGCGGTCCCCTCACCTCTGCACCCCCTCACCCCTGCTCCGGGGTCGGCTCCGGCGTAATGACGTCACGTTGCCATAGCAATGTGACGTCACAAAACCTTGCGGCGTCATTTGACGCCGCGTTGCCATGACGACCCATGTGAGAAGCCGCTAGAGCCAAGGTAAGTTAGGTTTACAGAGGCACTGCAGCTCCCCTGGCACTTAATTCAAGAAGCGTGTGGGGCCTCTGTAAACCCTGCGCCCCCCAGCACTCAGTCTTGCCCCCCCCTGGGGTTCGTGCCCCCCAGTTTGAGCACTGCTGTCCTAGTTGATCTTTGAATATGATGTAAAAGCAGGAGGCTTATGCAGCTTTCAGGGAGAACCGTTGCCGACAATATATATATATACAGTTGTGGATTTCTTATAAGGCAGACCTGCTCTAAGCGCGCCCCCTTCCCTCCTCCTTACCGTGGTTCCCGGTATCTGGGCGTCATGATGTCATGTTGCTATAGCAACGTGACGGCACATGATCCCGCAATGTCATTTGATGCCTCATTGCCATGGCGACGCGACTCCAGATGCCTGTTGAAACACGGCAAGTGCAGGTTACAGAGGCCTTCACCGCTTCCCTGGCACTTAATTTAAGTACCTCCATGAAGCGTGCAGTGCCTCTGTAAACCCCACACCCCCCCAACTGTTGATCTCGCACCCCCCAGTTTCCACACCGCTGGCCTAGAAAAACAATTTTTTGGGGGCGGCAAGTTTTTGGGGAGGAATTGTGTGTGTGTGAGTCTTACCTTTTCCGGACGGGCCCCCTGCTGTAGCATTGCGTCATCATGGCGACCCATTGTCAAATGACGCCACAATGTCACATGATGACAACGTGGTATCACATGCCGCCGTGGCTTCATGATGTCACTACGCTATGACACAGGACCACCCCCGAGCCTACTGGTGGCAAAAAACGCAAGTCCATTACTGTATGTATGTATGTATGTATGTATGTATGTATGTATGTATGTATATATATATATATATATATATATATATATATATAAATATAAATATATATCATACAATACCTGAAAGGTAAAGAGACAAAAGCACTCAGCAGTTCAGCTCAGTAATGAAAAAATGTATTAAAGTACACAAATACTTGCACAGAAAGTCCAACGTTTCGATCCCGGAGATAAGATAAAGATCTCTCTCCGGAATCGAAACGTTGGACTTTTTGTGCAAGTATTTGTGTACTTTAATACATTTTTTCATTACTGAACTGCTGAGTGCTTTTGTCTACCTTTCAGGTATTGTATGCTGTGTATTTTTATGACCTTAGCACCAGCTATTACTACTCCACCACTGTGCAGGATATATATATTATATATATATATATGTAACGGGTTTCCCCCCCCCCCCAATCTCACATTGGCCCGGGTACTTTAATAACCATCTCCCATTACGTGTGTGTGTGGTGGTGCACCTGTAGGCAACAGAACTCCTGAGTCTCCCGCTTGATGTTAGTAGGGGATTTTCAACAGAACAGGTAGCTGAGGTAGTGGGTGCGAGTTCAACTTACATCATGTGCAGCGCCTCCACCTCATCAGGATCTGTGCTTCCGCAGGTAGATGGTCCTGGTGAGGAACTCATTCTTGGTGGTGCCATCCACTGCTGAGTAATTTCACACTCACACAGTGGGGGTATCGTTAACAAGGTCATCTTTATTGTAGACGGTGATGTAGCAGACTGCCCCATGCAGCTGCCAGCTCTAGCCGCACATCGCTCCGTTCTGTCCCTTCGCCAGGTACGCCCTCCTGAATTGAAGTGGGATTCCCCCTTCTCCTAGGGAGATCCTCTCTGCGCCAGGTCCCTGGACACAGAGTGGCTTAGACAGGCTGATTGGTCAACCTGGACCGCTAGTTACGTCACTAGGGTCACAAAGTGTTCCTACAATCCCTTATGCAGGACATACAACTTCTTAACAGCTTTCCCCAGCTGCTGGAACACTGCTAGAAAACTGTAACTAACTGTGTTGTGCCTTATATACTTCAGGAGGGAGGCGCATCCCTGAGGTCACTATCCAGGGACTCAGAGCATACAGCCACTCCCCTCCATACATAGGCACATCACCATTGGATGAGGGAAAAGCTCCATAACTACTGCTGGCATACCTGTTCTTACCAGGACTTACTGCCAACAGAGAGGAAAGAAATATACCATTATTATGCATGGCTATATACTCCCCCTGGTGAATCCCCACCGTCCCGGCTGGGTCCTAAATTTGGTGTACCTTGCTCCAGGAAACACTGAAAACGAACACACAAACTTAGCATTTAAACATTGTCACATCCTCATAATAATGACAGAACATCCGCTCACTGACCAGCAGTAAGCAGTAAAGAAAAGGCAGACCACTCGTTTACGGACCTAATAGTAGTGCCGAGGATCTGGTTTCTTCATCTCCCGCCCCGCTGCATCATGAACGGTTACACTATACTCTCGTGGCAATCCCCGCTCATTACAGTATACCACCTTGTGCATAGAGACGCTGCGTCCTATCTTCCAGACCCGCATGAGTTGGGAGACCCTCTGCTCAGCCTGAACTCCTTTAATGGCTCCTCCCTTATTAACTATGTAATATTCAATATCATTTCGGAGCCACTTCTCTCGATTCTCTTCTATTTCCCTCATTAAAGGTTCGGGGACATAGGGGTATTCGAGCACATGTGACCTCTTATACTTGGCTGCAATAGCCCGTTCAGCTCGGCAAGTCCTGGTCAATTTAGTTTGCCCAGCCTTCCCAGGCAACACCCATGACAGGGGCTCATCTAACTCCACCGGATCATCTAACCCTTCTGATCCTTTTGGGGTAATAAGACCCCCTTGTATTCGGTCCCATCTTACCCTTAGCGCTCTAAGGTATGCCTCATCGTCGAAATCTCCAGGAGCCCACCAGTGATCAACCACCCCCTCCCTTTCTAGAAGAAAATGGGTGCGGTCAAGCCAGGCGACATAACCTTCATATAACGGCACCCACCACCTAGTTTCCCGTACTTCCTCAGAGTTAGGTTCTAGTGGCTCCTCCTCATCATCAGGCCCACCCGAGGATACCCCTGAAGTACCCTCAGATCGCATAACCCTTTCCTTGCGCTGCGACCAGTGGCCGCCCTCAATGCTCAGCGCACTATAGCTTTCGCTAATTATCGACCCTCGTCGAGAAATCCTCCCTCCACCCTCCGATCCATCATCGGAAGTTCCCCAGTCCAGGCTTCCAGTCCGTTCTGTGGTAGGACCCTGGGACTCCCCTGACATACCCAGACTAGAGGTAGACCCAAAGGAACAGGTGACAGGGACAGGGGTTTGAACTAGGGCCTTGGAGCTAACCCTGGGGATGGACGGGGTTGGGGGACGGGACTGGACGGTAGGTGCCAGCAGGGTCACGGCCTGCTCCTCCGCAACAACTGACTCACGTTCGCCACAATGTTCGCTCTGTCCTTCGGTAGTGTGTCCTCTCGTTCTCCGATTCGAGCGCCCACTCCGTCGGCTGTCCGTAGGGGATCGACTCCCACTGCTCGATCGTAGAGGTGCAATCGCCTCCCACTCGACACCGCTCAGGTTGTCCGGAACTGCCTCGGGGTCCGCACGTGCTGCGACGCCATCTTGGGTTGGGTCCCCAAGCGAGACCTCTTCCTCCACGAGGATATCCCTCAACGCCCTTCTGCTGCGCGGTCCAGCTTGACCCTGGTTCCGCTCTTCGCTCACCTCCACTCCCCGGATCTGCGGTGAGCACGGGGTTATCCTACTGCTCCGCAGGGTCGGGGTGGATCGACCTCCTTCCGACCCGCTAGTCACCACGGCAGTGGGACTCCGGCGATTGGGTTGTCGCGGCACTGGAGACACTCGGCTCCGTGTCTCCACACCACGAGGAAGGGCATCTCGCCACGGAATACCAGTAGCATGGTACTCCTCTAACAAGTCCTGTGCCTCTGCCAGCCTGGCACACTCCTCATCCGAGAACTCCAATTTACAGTTTGGTTGGGGTATTCCAGTAGGGGACCGTCTATGGGCTCCTTTTCGGTCACCTCTACGATGATTTGGTCTCTCCTGATTGAGAACCCGGCCGGGTTCCGGCTCAGCGGGATCTGCACTCTCCCTCCACAAGGCACCCAGAAGCTCCGCTGCCAACGTCGGAGTAGGATGTCTCATCCCTACAGTTTGTACTGGCACAAAAGTCGTCATGGCCCACATGTACTGCAGGCTACAGTGAGGGCATCGAGCCTCACTGCCTACGGCTCCACCAGGCAGTCTGCACTGCAGGCAGAGACAGACCACTGTCTCCACACCTTCTACTCGAATAATCAGGAAGCCTCCTGGAGCCGAGTAGGGGTGGGTTGATATCAAGGGACTCTGTTCCACTTTCTCCACTTGTTCAGCCATGGTCACCAACGGGAGCACTCGTCCTAGCGGTCTGTAGAGATCAATGGCTCTTCGCAACTGAAGTGCATGGGATGGTTGAGCTGTCCTTCCCCCCTCTTCCTCCATCAGCATCCGGTGGAACTTTAGACCACTCCCCCTGGTTGAAACTAGGGGGATGTCTCGCCGCTTTGTAGGCTGACCCAGCACAGGGGCTGAGTGAGTCATTGTCCATGAGGGCGCGGCTCCAGCTTTCGTGCCAAACTCCCCAACTGGGTGGAGTTTCCTTGTTGCCGCCAATCCTGGCCAACAATTTGCAAACTGCAGAGTTGCAAGGCTTTCTGCAGCTGGCCCACGGGGTGTCCCGGGAACGCGGGAACCGCCATTTTGGTAAGCACTGTCCTTTTTTGTATTTGAGGTAGCGTCTGGCTGTTTGTTAATTGGTGTGTAACAAAGTCCATTTCGTTCCTCCCATCTCGCAAGGCTGTCGTCCTCACTATTCTCAGGGGTATCATCCCGAGAACATAGGCATGACAAACACGGCGCAGCCACGGCTTTCACGCCATTCCATAGCAAACACACAAGAGTCTCTCCTGTAGCTTGTTCTCCTTCCTCTTCCCGGCATCCTGGACCTTCTGCTCTTTGCAGATCCTCCATTCCGACGGTCACTTCTTGCTCACGGTATACTGGGTTATTGTACATGGAGCTCCGCTCTGCGGGGCAGCTACCACATCCGTACAATAAACATGCCTTGTGCACCACCTCGTGTACCTAACATATGTCTAACTCGTGTGTGCACTACATCAGGCTAGGCTCACTCCCTCAGTGTCTACTGTATCTCCTTCCTCCCAGTCTGTGCTCCCCTCGGTAAGTGATCAGGAATGGCTAGAGTACTCTGGGGCTTCCATGCAGTACTTGGGCGTCTACCTCTCTTGGTCAGTCTAGAGCAGACCCTCTCCAGGACACCTGACCTAGTTAACAAGCTCTCCCTTCTGGCGTCATACCCCTAGCACTACCTCAAGGTGACTCGGACAGCTATAGCCCTTCTCCAGACCCACTAACTCCTCTCAGGTTCCCAGGCTACTGCTGCGGTTCCATCCCAACGCAGCACAAAGTGGCAGCATACACTTTCCCTGTTTCCTAGTGTGTGCCTAGCAAAAGACTGTCCTGTTGATAGGTATCTCAGCAGCGCCTCCAAATGTAACGGGTTTCCCCCCCCCCCCAATTGCAGATTTATACTGTGTGGGTGCAGGAACATATATTGTTACTCCATGTGGTGCATAACCTGTTGGCTCATAGGAGGGCTGAGCTTCCGCCACAGGGAACCTGGGGCAATTATACTATGGACAACTTACTTATAACGATGCAGCGCCTCCACCTGCGATGGCTCCCACCAGAGGGGGAGTGGTTCCTCGCAGGACAATCAATAAACACATACACAGTGATTATATTAACTAATACCTTTACTAACATGAATAGCCATCAGCACATCAATAATAACCTGTGTCCCTCTACCGAGGAGACACCTACTGCGTCGCGCAGGACGCTTCCCCAACACCAAGTGAACCCACCCAGTGTCCAAAGAAACCCCACCCAATGCAGAGAGTCAATGGGTGACTGTGCAGTCAAAGTTAAGCTAAGGGCCCGGTGGTGCACTTATGTATCAGATACCTGCCGAGCACTCCGGTACTCGGATCAGCAACTGGCTTCGCAAAGGGTCAGACGTGTGATGAATCCGTCTGATCCTCCAACCGAACTCCTGGCACGCGTGGACCGCCAGGGCGTTCCCACTCCGGAATAGTCTCTGCGGACCCCAACGTGGGTCCGAACCGCTTCAACAGGAACAGCAGCAACCGCTGTGTCCCTCTCTCATCTAAGTGGCACGTGCTACACTATAGGCCGTCCCTATAGTACAGCAACCTGTAGTGGCTTGGGGAACTCCTATGGGTCTAAAAGGGTTAAGGACCTGTCCCACCCCCCTAACTACCCAAGTCCCTTCAGCCTCACTAAATGCTGACAGCCAACGTACTGCGCAACAAGGTGCCTGCCTGTCAGACCTCACAGCACTGACCGCTGTGACTCTGACAAGGCAGCACTCTAAACTAAGGGCAGCGTCCCTATCTTGGGCCTCCCTCAGCAATTAACCCACTACCCTAGAGGGGGGTTGGGGCCTAACTGGGGTGTGGGTACCTATAGGGCCGCAGGAGCTGTACTCGCTCACCGCGCCCCCCTGTCTTCCCTCACAGCTCCCCTGCTCCAACGGATTAACTTGAGTGACAGGGTCCCTCTCACTAGAGCAGTCCCTGGCAACACTCTCTCTCTCAGAGTACTAACTACCTCAGACCCTGGGGGTGCTGGCCTAGTACAGTGAGTCCTGGACTCCTGTACCCTACCTCCTTTCCTGGGCTGCTCCGGTCTCTGACTGCTAGCTAACGTGCTGTAAGCCTGCCAAATGTATCTCTTCTTCAGAGGCTCCCTAAGCCCTATTGGCTCCCTGGTGTCACGTGGGGCATACAGAGGCTCATGGGATCTGTAGTCCTAGCTCAGAGCCGGTAGGCTAGGGCTTCGCGGGCTTTTCCCTACCTCTCCTGCACCTGCGCAAGCTCCCTCTAGCTGCCTCAACCTTCCCTGAGCTGTTTCTACTCTCGCGTGACTTTGCCCTGTCTCTGGGGCTCTGCCTACGCTATCGCATCCCTGCGCATGCGCAACCCGCAGCGCAATGGCGGCGCCCTGCTTCACCGGCTGCCGAGACCTTAGAGACGCGATCGCGGCCTTAGCAATGGCCCGATAGCGTCCCCGGCAACTGGCCGCAGGCGGAGGAAGCTGCGCTGCTCCCTGCTCCAGCCCCTACCCTTGGAAGCAGCCGTCGGGTCTGTCGGCACCCGCGACTGCGCTGCACCAAGGGAGGGGGGTCTCCAGGAGCCACTGGAGCTCCAGGCTACACATATATATATATATATATATATATATATATATACCCTGAAAGGGTTAATATACTCAGCATAAGCTTATGTAGTGCAGTTAAAAGCGGAGAAGCGCAGTGAATATATATTTGTTTTACATTTTCTGTTGGGCCAAATGAAATCCTTAGCACGCTCCTAGTGGGCACCACTATTTTATATTAGTCTACATTTAGCATAGAGACCTGCTACTGAGACTTACCTTGGTGTGGTTAGCAGGCTTATCATTATTTGATCAAATGATGTAACCAAAAGTCTCCTTTGTTTTACAGATTTAATTTTCACTGTGAATATTTATTTTCCCATTTGTTGGTGGCTCGGTGGAGAGGCGCTGGGATTCACTGTCTGACACACACACACACACACACACACACACACACACACACACACACACACACACACACACACACACACACACACACACACACACACACACACACACACACACACACACACACACACACACACACACACACACACACGACCCCAGTGGAGATTTATTATTTCATATTTATAAGCGCATCCTCCCACCTACTATTTCCTCTTCCATCCAAGGTACTGTAGCTCATTCAGATTGTGCCCCTCCTCCAACCTGACCCAACTCTACTGATTTTTAAAGGAAAGTGTGCTTTTTATATTCACTGATAAGTCAGTCAATGTAACAACTTATCCTACCATTTTTTAACAGCTGTTTCCTAATTTGAGTTTTACCGGTTTTGCAAATGTGAGTTCAGTAAAGCAGAACTCAAACTGCACTTCAATCCAAATGTACACAGAGGTGATTCAGATGAAACACTGTATAGTAAGTACCCTTGTACTTAACAGTAAAAAGCAAATTCTAGCACGTCTTGACCTTAGTAGACAGACTCACTGCACACAACTGTCAGTGTGGATAGGACCCATTAGATGGCAATGTAGAGACATCGTTCAGAGGTATGTTTTGTATTTTGTACGTATTGTACTGCATTGTGCTTTACTTGTAAGGCATTTAAACACTGTTTCTTTCCAAATGCAATCATGTCCATTTAAATATGTGAACATACATGATGTTTGTACCTTGGCACACTTCACTTCTGGCATTCACCCTTAGTAACAAAGCTTGTTGATGTCCATTCACCCTTCCAGTACTCACATTCTCAACACATTTATCGGGCACTAAAGAAGTTAGGGGACCTTTCAGAATTCATTGATTGCTAAATTCCAAGAGTTTTTTCAGCCTGTTGGACTGCTGCACTAATATTCATTTCATATAAGCAGTAGCATTAATAACTCGAGGCTGGGAAGTGTTTCTCTAAATAAAAAATTGTAAGAACTCACAACAATCTGGCTGATTAATTAATACAAAAATAAATTAAAAAAACATTGATAGCATGCCATGATGGGCCATGTATAATGATCCAAAGATGAGTGACTAAGACCCAAACATCTTAATGTTCCTTACACACTACCTATTGGTAAAGCAAACACATTTCAGAATACAACTTACAGTATAACTGTGCACTTTGTAGCAAATTGTATTAAGGTCTTTTTTAGACTCACCTGCAGTGATGTTGCCATACGCCCTATTGTTCTCTCAAAAATATTAGGATACTTATGTATTTATAAAAAGAAATTGCCAGGAAGTAATACATTGAGAGCTACCTCTCGTTTTCAAGTATGTCCTGGGCATAGATTTATGATGACAAATAATACATACAGTAGTAACAAATACAAAGTTACAAAAGTGAACAGGGTATACATTATATACAAGACATTGCATGCACAGTTAGAGATAATATATATTGTAGGAGTATGTAACTGTTACAGACTTTGAAAGAACTTAGACTGGTGGCACCTGTGAGAGTAGATTGTTCTAGTTTTGGAGTGCACGATAAGAGAAGGAGGAGGAACGGCCGGATACTTTGTTGAGCCTTGGGACCATGAACCATCTTTTAGAGTCAAATCTCAGGTGATAAGTGCTGCATGTGGTAGGGGTGAGGAGCTTGTTCAGATAGGTGAGTACCTTGCCCAGAATGTATTTGAAGGTGAGACAGGAAAGATGAACTTTGCGCCTAGACTCAAGTGAGGACCAATCTAGTTCTTTGAGCATTTCACAGTGATGTGTGTTGTTGTTGCATTGGAGAACAAAACAGCATATTGAATTGTAGCGTTTGCTAAGATGTGTGAAGATGAAGATGAATATCTAATCAGGAGTTGAGCTGAGCATAAGTGTCAAAGCTCGGCCCATGAATTTTCACACAAACGTTTTTATTTCTTCACAAATCTGCAAAATGTTATTCGAACATCTATAGTGTAATTCAGAAAGTTTGTTTGTCTGGCTATACAAATTCACACGCGTAATCCTAGAGCCACCAAACTTGGCATGCTTTCTAATAGGATCAAAAGGAAGAGCGTTGGTTCTGGTATGTTTGGCCCATATTGTAGCTATCTATCTATCTAGCTATCTATCTATCCGTCTATCTAATCTATCTATCTGTCTATCTAATCTATCTAATCTATCTATCTGTTTTAGGTATGTTTCGTACAACGGTCCAGCTGTACAAGATGTCTGTAACTCACGATTTCACCAGTATGATGTGAGCGTGCCAGACAAATAGCCTACCAGGTACAACACCCAGTGGCTCATTTGCTTAGAGAAATGGTGGATAGTAGGCTGTGGAGGAGATGGCCGTCCCAGGACAGTGAGAAAGAAGGAGAGGGCATTGTTATAGGGAGGGTGGGGGGGGCAAGATCAGTGTACAGACAGGTTTGGGAGGGGGGTATATAGAGGTCACATAGTTGATGGGGGAGATGTAGGGGTTAAACAGGTGATGGGGATATTATACATTATAATAAAAAATATTTTGAATTCTCCCTACACTTTGGATCCTCACAAGCAACGCGGTGTAAATCTGCTAGTTTGGTTATAAAAAAAGTTCTGCAGACGCATGTACATTCGTCAATAGTGTTCGCTTCAACAAACTTTTGCAAGTTTGTCCAAAACCTGAAATTTGGTGAGACAGAGAGAGACCAAGAGAGACCTGGGATAAATGCAAATTTAAAATCTGGCATTGAATACAATCCAAACGGGAGAGAAAGAGAGATACATGGGATACATGATCAATTATGTTATTTAAATATACTTTGCATATCCAAATTAGCATATATTCCAGGTATCTCATGTGTGCTCATACAAAGGTGCATTTGGAGCATATATAGCAAATATAGCAACAACAAAAAAGAGCCTGCTTAGCATAAAATAGCGAAAAAATAGAATACAATGCAATCAAAAAGGATTTCTTCTCTAAATTACTGTATTTCATTTGGTGTTTGTATATTGTAGTTATTATGTAGGTACAGTATCACTGTCCCAATTCCTGGTAATGCTTATTTCCTTTGTATGTGAAATGGAAAGTGAGTTTTATCAGCCAGGATTGAGGGAACTCCAAGCACCCCTAATTCAATCCCCCAATCAATCGGGAAATGAACCAAAAAACAGCCCTTTAAAAAATTTCTGACCACCTGGGGTAGAACAATGTGGCAGAACAGAATGAGATGAAACTTTTATTCCAGTCTGATTACCCTCACTTGGGAGGGAGAACTAAAAAAAAACAGTGAGGGTGAAATCTTCATGAAAAAGTGTTAATCTTTAAAACTACAAGTTTTTAGTCATTACAGTCTGATTTTCTTTGCTGGGGCACAAAAGATAGAGTAGTATTTGGAATTGGCCATTTTTTTTCTTCATATAATGGGTTGTGACCGTACCTTTAGTACAGGCATACCCCGCAATAACGTACGCAATGGGACCGGAGCATGTATGTAAAGCGAAAATGTACTTATAGTTGAAGCACTACCTTTTCCCTACTTATTGATGCATGAACTGTACGGCAATCGTCATATACGTGCATAACTGATGTAAATAACGCGTGTGTAACAGGCTCTATAGTTTCCCTGCTTGCGCACAGCTTCGGTACAGGTAGGGAGCCAGTATTGCTGTTCAGGACGTGCTGACAGACGCATGCGCGAGCTGCCGTTTTCCTATTGAGCGATATGTACTTACTCGCGAGTATACTTAAAGTGAGTGTCCTTAAACTGGGGTATGCCTGTATATGTTAATATGTTTACATAGCTGAAAGTACATTTTATTCTGTCCTTTGTCCTGTTTTAACTGGATTGTTTAGGAAAAAATATTATTAGTTACAGTACAGTAAATCATGCCACTTTTAGCCTTCAGTTGTCATGTTGAGAAGCAACATGGTTTACAGTCATCTTTGGAGCAAAAAGGTTAATATATTTTTAATTATAGTGATTGCTGGAAACAGGTTTTAATGTGCCCTGTATTGTTTACTGCTTACACCATGCAACCTTTTGCCTTAGGCAATATCTTAATTTCATGTCTTATAAAGCACTTAGGCTTCAAATAAAGAGGGAATTCCGAGTTCTTTCATAACAAAATAAATGAGTGAAATAGAATGAAAGAGTCAGTTTGATATGTTGTGCTGAATAGTGGAGTCCTTGTCCTCATGTTCAGTGACCTTAAATTCTTACTGAACAACCAACGCATTTTCCAAACTTTACATCTTCAGAAGAGACAGATCTGCCTGTGACCTTGAGGCAGCAGTACAGTACTTGGAAACTGAAAAAGAAAGAACATCAATTTGCATATGGACTTAATGCCTTTGACTCTAATTCTTTTTGAATAAACAAAGTCACAGTACGCACTGTTCTGTGCTTTATTCTGCATAATATAAATATATACATATATACAGATGTATATGTTTATGTAAGTGTACCTTTATACATATAATAATAATTGCTGTTTGTTCTTGCATAGCACAAGTCCCTGCCCCATAGAATTTGCAAGCGTTGTTTTTGGTGCCTGAGGCACAGGAAGATAAAGTGACTTGCTCAAGGTCACAAGGAGCTGACACTGGGAGTTGAACCAGGTTCCCCTGCTTCAAAGCCAGTGTCGTTGTTTTCAGTCAAACGGACTATTTACGTAACTGCGACTTGTGTCAATCCATGTCTAAAGAGCCCTTTCCGATTGGATTTGCATTCTTTGCTATTCTCTCAGCCTTTCTCGCATGTCCAATTAGTTTGGAAAATGCTTTTTTTAGACGCGTTTTCCCTCTGGCTCTGCCAATCCGGTCAGTTTGTCAAAAATGCCTTCAACTCGCATTTAAAAAAAAACAAAAAAAACTACAATTTACGTAGCTCCGTTATAAAAACCGCTTCCAAAAACTTTTTTTTTTAAATGTTCACGCCACCTCAAGGGTAGTGAGATTGGTATTGCAAGTCCCATCCAAAGTCTGAAATATGGGTTCTGATGAGAGAGCAAAACCCATATGTCAGACTCTGGATGGAGTTACTGTAGGACAACCTCAGCTTATTCTGCTTCAAAAGCTAGTACAATATGGGTATTTTGGCTGTTAAACTATTTGGGTTGTTATTTTTTAGAGACGTGGTTTAAACCATGCAATTTCCAATAGAGAATAGGGTTTTCCCCTCACATTTCATTCCATGACTTCTGAACATGCTAAAATGCATGATTTGGCAATGACAACTTCGGAGCTACTAGAATAGGCCCTTTTACTCACTGAGCCACTCCTTCAGTGTTTATATACAGTACACAAACAGTGTATATATATGTAGCCAGGGCTGGTTTCTGGCTACCAGTCTATCCTTCTCCTGGCATTAAGCCCTGGTAAATGCAGGCCTGCCAGGACTAATCCTGGGTTTTCCCCACCCCTAGCAGCTTCAGTGAGTCACAGGGGAGATGGTGCAACTAGGCCTTGTGTCCAATAAGGGTCTCAGACCTGGTTCCTGCTTTTCCTGTACTTAAGGGGCTGCACTACCAAATTCAGCAGTTTTGCCTCTACCCTTGAGAGAGGCTGGTCTACCCGAATAACTGTGCAGGGCTCTGCTAATTTGTACTCCCTCCCTTAGGGGAGTGGAGTGGGAGACTATTCCTCTTCACCAGGGAGTAAGGGAAGAGCTAGGACTGCTTCAGATGCCCTTGACTTGGTGTGAAGGTCCAGGGTATATCCTGAGGGTGAAGGCCCTAAGAACTGCCTGCTGCAGTGAATGCTGTAAAATCTGTATTGTGCAATATAGTGTGTTCCTGTTTTACTATACCTTCCTGCTTGTAACTGCAATCTATCAGGGGAAGGTTTTCCTGCAGGGATTGCTCTCCACATCCCTGGGGCCTGCAAGAGATAGAGGTGCTGTCACCGTGAGTACGATTCAGTTATTACCCCAGAAGCCTGTTCTGACATCCCCTACAATCATGCGGGAGACTCAGATCTACTGTGAGCTAGCAGGTATGCACCACCACACTCCATGTAGCAGCAAAAGCTCCCAGAGGGGGGGACGGACAAGTGTTACATTTGGAGGCGCTTGCTGAGAACACCAGGACAGGCTTTCAGCGAAGCAAAACTGAAAGATAATATGTATGCTTCCAGAGCAAGTGCTAATGAGGGAGGGAGGCTAGGTGTAGTCAGGAGGAGTGTAACATCGCAAAGCACGACCTAGATGGCCCTAAAGGATGAATAGATCTCGAGACATAAGGCTATTGCTGTTCTAGTCACCCTGAGGCGGGAAATCGAGATACCTAGAAGGGGGGTGTACCCCCCCACTCTGGCATCAAATTATGTGCGGGGTCATGTGACGTCACGTGACCCCGCGGCATCATTTGACGCCGAGTTACCAGGACGACGCGACGCTGGAAGGGAAGGTAAGTTTATTATAGAGGCTTCGCGCTGTCCGCCGGCATTTAATTTAAATGCATGAGGGAAGGCGTGGGACCTCTATAACTCCCCCAGTTTGCACACCGCTGGTGTACAGAGTCAGAGTTTTACTCACTGAGCCGCTCCTTCTCCCAATTTTCTATTCTTTATAATGCTAGCACCCAATTCATTAGTTTTTTTTTCTTATTTTGCCAGCTAATTCATAGCTGAAAATATATTGTGCCAATTTAAATCTAATTCTTACATATGTTTTTCATGAATGGCTAATAGTCTTAATAGAGTGTGGGTCAAAAGTCATGAGAGGGACTTGGATTTGTGAGGCTGTTTTTATACTAGACTTCTTCCTTGGTTGGATGGCTTTGCAATGCACATTAACTGATTGGCCTCTTTCCTGTGAAAGGACGGGGAATCCCCTTTTTCAGAAGTCCAGCTGGTAAACTCAGAAATGTCAGCACGAGCACAGGGATTTATTTATATTTGTATTCTATTTCCCATCCGAGCACAAGGAGCATGATGACATGAGTGAATATGTGACTCACTGAATGGCTTGTCTGAAATCACAGACTGGAAATGTTCTTATACTTGCATCAGACACCCTGACAGAATTATTGTAGTACAAAGACACTGTTATGTTGCCATTAGGCAAAAGCTTTAGACGAGCCACTGTATTGCCTACTCAGTCCATGTTATAGTCTCTTCTGGTCGTGTTTACAGTTTTCAAGCTTTGCCATGGATATATGGAAGCTGCATGGTAAACTGTGTAAGGAGCCAAGCGGTACCAATTCTTGGTATAGAGAAGTAAACATGTCGGCATATTGTAACATGAGTGGATTTCAGTGCCGTTAATGACAAGGCTATTTTCTTTCGCCACATATTATTTTGGGTTTTAAAGTTTTTATAGGACATCTAAAAAATGTTTACATGTACACCAGAAGTTAACTGCTAAAATAGAATATTGAATCATCCGATAAATATGAGGTACTTACCCAACTCGACAAATCTTAAGTTACATAGTTTTATAGCAGATAAAAAGAAATAGAAGGTAGACAGTACCACATTTACTAAGAGGTGCAAAGCTGTAAAGCATCTTGTAGTCTATTCACTTACGGCCCATAATGCTTTGTGGAACTCCCAGTTAAGGTGAGTTGAAAAATATTTCCATGCTATATACCAGGGGTAGCAAACTCCAGTCCTCAAGGGCCAACAACAATTGAGGTGTTAAGGATATCCCTGCTTCAACACAGGTGGCTCAATCAGTGGCTCACTCAATGACTGAGCCACTGAATGAGCCAGCCGCGCAGAAGCAGGGATATCCTTAACCCTTTCCGGTCCAATGTTGGACTATATCCTACACTACTATTTTCCACACGTGGTCCAATGTCCGATCGCGTGGAGGGCGGAGGGAGGGTGAGGTGCCGGCAGCACATCCCCCGAACACTTCTTCCCAGCAGCCACACTGATGGGGCCCCCCTCCCTTCCGCCCACTCCTGCGCCGATCCGACCACCCCCCTCAGTCCTGTGTCGATCCCCCCACGATCTGCCCACGCCCCCAGCGATACGCCCCCAGACCTGCACCGATCCCGGCAGGCAGTCCCAGCAGCTAACACGGAGGTAGGGGGGTGAGGTAAGGGGGTGAGGGGGCTGTGAGTGTGGTGTGAGTGTGGTGTGTGTGTGTGCAGTGAGTTTGTGAGCAGTGAGTGTGAGCAGTGTGTGTGCAGTGTGCGTGTGCGTGCACAGTGTGTGTGCGTGCGGTGTGTGCAATCGCGCGCAGTGTGTGCGTGCGCAGTGTGTGTGTGTGCGCACGCAGTGTGTGTGTGCATGCGCGGTGTGTGCGTGTGCGCGCAGTGTGCGTGCATGTGCGCGCACAGTGTGTGTGCGCGCATGTGCATTGTGTGTGCGTGCGTGCGCGCGCATTGTGTGTGTGTGCGCGCAGTGTGCAGTGTGTGTGCAAAAAAAAAAGCTGTATTTTGTTTTTCCCGAAAATTAAATTAGACCTACTGGCGCATTTAATGTAAATTAATTGGACCTCAAAGTGTTAACACCTGACTGGTTGGTGGCCATGAGGACTGGTATATACAGAACATATGTCTGTGTACAGCTCAACCCCCTTATAACGCTGTGCTTGGGGTCCAAAGAATCACATCGCGCTATAAGCGGATCGCGTTAGAAATAATGTGCAATTATATGCATTGTACAATAAAGTATTTAAGATACCAATAATCGTGTTGTAAAGTATTCATAAATACAAAAAATGGGAGCCACGTTTGCATCGCGTTATAAGCGGATTCGCGTTGTAACGGATCGCGTTATAACGGGGCTGAGCTGTACTTGGGGGAAACTGCTGGTTTTACCCCACACTGAATTTTAGAAAATGTGAGCACTTTAGTATCGCAGCCAGCTTTCTTCACCATCCTATCTTCTGAATAGTAACACATTTGAGTACACTTGGCTTCCTAACAACCTAAAATATCCTTCAAATAAATAGCTTTTATTTACTTTGTTGACCTTGTAAATGGGAATCTCCTGGGGGGCCATTAGACACTTATCTAAATATTGGGTATTTACAAGTGCTTATTGCCAATTAGAATGCTAATGACCATCACCTTAGGGGTTTAAAATAGATATGTAAATTAATCTTTCTTTATCTGTAATCGCTCAGCTTCCGATTCTGGCTTTCATATACATATGTATATCTATTTTACCATCTATCTAAGCCATTAGAATTCTACAGGTACAATACAGGAGTTTACAGTGAAATGCAGACACCTGAAATACGACTATAAACTCTTTGGGTCAGAGAGATTAGGTTCTTTTAGGGCCTTTACATTTCAGCTACTCCTTCCCTTCATGCCGGAGTTTGAGTGTCATTTACAGAGATAGTATCCAACTTCCAAGGTCATAAAATTAGTGAGGTTTGGGGCTTGGAGACAAATGGCATTTTAATATAAAAGTGTAAAGTTTGCAAAAACTGCTGATGTTAAAAAAAAATGTTTTTTATTACATTAAAAATTAAGGCATTACTATGTTGCTTTATATTTAGACTAATGTAAACCGTGTTGTATGATGATAAAGTCTCAATTAAATGTATGTTAAATATAAAACTAAAAAAACTAAATGTTGTGAGCAGTGATGGGTCTTTGGTAAGATCAGCCTGAGAGGCTACTGTATATCTCTATATTAAAAACCACTGTACCACAAACGTTGGTTCACGTTTTCATTGCACCAATACTGAAGTCAATGTACCTTAACTTCGTATTACTTTCAAGGGAATTAACCTTTATATTGCCAATGGCACCATGGAGCCAGCAGACCTTCGCCCTTGTGGGTCGACACAATCAGGCCACAGATGCTGGAAACGAAAGTGAAGGGAGCTCCACTTCCGTTTAAATCAAGCTGGCATCCTTCATTGGAGCGGTCATCCCGATCAACCCCTAGAAAACAAGGCACCTCTTAGGGGGCCTCTGGCATGGCAGGGCCCATGCCCAAGTGGTACATCATAAAGGCACTGTAGAGGTTAAGAAGATGATGACAAAAATCGTAATATTTTTAAATATTACAGAATTTTTGAAAGCACCATTTTGAAGAAATACAAACCCTCAAATGGACAACTCCACTTATAGAGCATAGTTGCCAACTCTCCATATTTATGTGAGAGACTGTTCATAATTTGTTGAAAATTTTACTTTTTCTTACTCTGAGAAAGAAAATCCTTCATCCCAATCCCCATTAATAGAAGATGTTGAGATCTCCCACATTTCTTGACAAATAAATGCTTTAAAGATTTAATAAACATCCAGTCTCAAAGAGCACATAGCTGGGATTTGCAATAAAGTCAAAGTGACACGTTGTCTATCATTTAAAATGATTTTTTGTCCTCAAATTGTGATCAATTTGAAATCTTGGCCTAAAAAAACGTTTGCCAAAGCAAGGTACAGTAAGAAATGCCGAAGTGATTCCAGTGACATTGTGTGCTGAGTAATGAGGCAATTATTAGAAAATCCCCAGTGACAGCCACACAAAATTAATTTATACCAGTATTTCCCTGTAAGTGAAAAACTGAGCATTTGATGGTGATTGGTAAAATAATATTAATAGCCAAGTAAAATATGCATTTATAGTTATTGTAAAATGGGAACATAAATACTTATAAATCAATTTTAATGCATTGAAAGGGAAATTATCCTTTCCCATATGCATTCTGAATAAAACTAATTCTTGAAAAGAAATCACTTGTTTTTTTGTAGCAATACTGTATGCGCTAAAGTAGTGGCAAAGTTGTAGGAACCCACTTAGCTCCTTTGCTATGGTTTTTGCAGAGGTATTACGTACTGTAGGGGTATTGCCTCTGGATATCGGGTTGCATAGTCCTGAACAACCAGTATAAACCGATGCCCTCTAACAGATTTTACCAGAGGGTCCACCAAGTTTATAGCTATCCTTTCAAAAGCTACATCAATTATAGGTAGGGGCACTAGGGGGCTACGGAAAGCCTTGATATGGGCTGCACTTTGGCAGTTAGGGCATGAGGAGCAATAGTTTGTTATTGTAGCAAGCACCCCAGGCTAGTAAAACCCCCAAAGGATTCTTTCTCTCGATTTCTCAACTCCTAGATGTCCTCCCAGTATGTGGCCATGTGCAAGGTTTAGTACAGAAAGCCTGGGGAACCAGTAACTGATTAGTGATGGCTGAGTCCTTTTTTCCTACTCTATAAATTAGGTCATTTATCACTTCAAAGTAGGGAATAGGTAACACATTTTCTGGCTGCGTAGCAACACCATTCACTACCTGGACATTATCTCTAGCAGCGACTAGAGTAGGTTCTTCCCATTGGGCGCTCTTAAAATTAACAGGACTGACTCCTAAATCCAACAAATCATCCTTTTTCTCTGTGCTAGTACTAGGCTCTTCACTGCTGTCAACTGGGTTGTCCCTACTAACTGGCAAAGGGCAGTAGTTTTATGTTTCTTTTCCCTATTACAACCCTGGTCACTCTCCAAATCAACCTCAGAAAACGGAAATACATGTCCCTCACTAGTTTAACACTTTTCTAATGAGCCTTGGGCTGCCTTCTCTGTTAATGACCATAAGGCTACGCTTATAGTGCCGGCGACGCGACAGTGACGGCGATGTCAGGCTACGGTCATTAGAAAAATAAAATTGAGATGTCTTCCAGCGATCGCGACCAAGCCTTCGCTCCGTCGCGCCGTCCTTACTATAAGCGCACGCGACGGCGGCAATGCATTTGTTTTGATGCGACGTCGTGTCGCTGTCGCCGGCACTATAAGCGCAGCCTAACTCTGGAAAATTGGGGAAATCTGTACCGAGCACCATTCATGGGCTAATCTGGGTACTAACCCACCTGGTAATTTAGAGTACCACACTGGGTTACAATATTTACCTCAGCTGTGGGATATTCCCTTTTATCACCATGAATGGAAATAATTTCCATTTTCTGTATATTATCTATTTTCTCATTAGGAATTACAGGCTTTGCTACTAAGGTGACAATACTTCCTGAATCAAGCAGTGCTCTAGACTTTTCCCATTCACCTTCACATACTGTAGCACAAATGAAAACTATTACCACCATCATTATTAGTAGATCCAATACATACACAAAATGAGTATGGTCCCATCTTTTCACCCACATTGCATTCGATGAGTTCATCTTTACGTGGGCAGTCCTTGACTGTATGACCAACCTCATTATATTTAAAACCTTTTATAACATTATCTGACCCCAATAAATTCCTATTCCAGATCTGTTGCATCTGAATGCGCCCCTGGCTCCTGGAGTAGTGTCCCTGGGATCTTGGGAATATTCCTGTTGCTCTCCAGTTTCCCTTAAACCCTGAAAAGTCTTATCAGGTCTTGCGGGATCCTGGGCCGTGGAATTGCGGGTTTGTTCAGCTGGAGCAGGGCATAGGAGTTATCCTGCAGCAACATATCTCTCTACTAAAACAATCAGCTGGTCCGCTGCATGGCGGTCGCTTTGACTGACCCACCGACGCAGGGTAGCAGGAAGGCCCCGTAGAAAGCGGTCCATCACTAAAATCTCCACAATGTGGCTGGCCGAGTTAACCTCAGGTTAAAGCCACTTTCGGGCAAGGGGTATGAGGTCAAACATTTGGGATCTTGCAGCCTTGTCAGGAGAATACAACCGTAAGTGGAATCTTTGAGCCCGTACTGCAGCAGTCACACCCAGGCGTGCCAGAATTTCATCCTTCAACTTGTTGTAGTCGCTGGCTTGTGCTGGTTCTAGGTCATAGTAGGTCTTTTGAGGTTTAATGCTCTGGAACAGGGCCAGTATACTGGCCCAATCAGCATGGGGCCATACCTCTCTTTCTACTGTACGCTCAAATGCCAAAAGGTACGCCTCAACATCATCTATTCTATTGCAGTCATCTTTTGAAGGTAATGACTAGCCAAAATCGCCTTGGGTCCTTAATATCTCCCATCAGTATCCCCGCCTGCCTCTCAGACTCAGCCTGGATCTCCTGTTGCAGCTCACGGATGGCACCTTGCTGTTCCACACGGGTCACTCTGAGTGCCTCAGTGTGTATCCTGTTGGTCTCTTGCTGTGCAGCGGTAGCTGCTGTTGGGCAGCGATAGCCCACTGCTGTGTAAAGATAGGCTGGTTCTATAGTGCGGACGCGCGCTATGCCGTGCGCCCGCACGGCAGTTTTAGTTGGCTGAGGTGAATCAGCCATTCTATAATAGGGCCGCGCGCGCGCACGGCAGGGAGCTTGGAGTGGACCGACGAGGGAGAAGATGAAGAAATGAATGATTTCGTGCTGCTAACGGCGCTGTAATGTATGTATGTATGTATGTGTGTATGTATGTATATATGTTTGTGCGTGTGTGTATGTGTGTGTATGTGTGTGTATGTGTGTGTATGTGTGTGTATGTGTGTGTATGTGTGTGTATGTGTGTGTATGTGTGTGTATGTGTGTGTATGTGTGTATATGTGTGTGTATGTGTGTGTATGTGTGTGTGTATGTGCCAAAGTTAAATAAATAATAATAATTTTTATTACAAATTTTTTTTATTTTAGAAATATTATTTAATACATAATTCACAATCTCTACACAGATACACATACACACACATACACACACACACACACACACACACACACACACACACACACACACACACACACACACACACACACACACACACACATACACACACACACACACACACATACACACATACACACACACAGTACCTTTACTCACAGCATACACATGAAAAGCATGTGGCACGAGCACGCGAGCGGGCACGGCCGCCAACAGTATAGAACGGCCCTTATTAGTTTCTTGTTGTGCAGCGGTAGCCTGCCGCTGTGCAGATGCAGACTGGATCAATACCTTGATAACTTCCTCCATGGTGAATTTGAAGTCGCTTTATACTCTCAGACATATAATGTGGGTGCCCACATTCGCCACCAAATGTGACAAAATACCCTTTTTTGCTGAAGGGTTCTTGTCTGGGATCCTTAAACTCCACTGTCTTTTAGGGTAAACTGCAATCACAGGATAATCCAGGTCTAGTTTAAATCTTATTTTCCTTGGCACTCTAACAGACAAAAATCAAGTTAAACAAAAGAATCAAAAACAAATCCTTGCTCTATCTGAGCATTAACTAGACAACAATTCTCCAGCTATCTTTGGGTGGCTTCCCCACTTACCAAACAATAAAACTCAGGTATCATAAACAAACCTGCTGCAGACAAGTGCCTGTTTGTTGCATCTAGCCCTCTTAGGCTAAGGCCCCGCTGCCTCAGACCACGCACCCGCACTGCAGACAGGCGGCACATGGAGAGGCACTTGACCGCTATATGCGGTCTGTAGGGAGTGGCGGCCGGGGGGCGTGGTTTGAGCGGAGGGCTGCAGCGGGGGTCTCCCGGGCTGCAGGAGGGACCCCACACATGCCCTCTGCTGCTCTCCATGCTACTCCCCCCTCCACATGCCCTCTGCTGCTCGCCGTGCTATTTCCCCACTCCACATGCCCTCTGCTGCTCCCATCTGATGCCACCCCCCCCTCCCCTCCCCTGGGTTGCTGCAGCGGGGGTCGGTCTCCCGGGCTGCAGGAGGGAGCTGCTGCCGGCTGTATGTTGAAAGGTAAGCAGCTTCCCCCCCTCCCACAAATGCCCTCCTCTCCATGCTGATCCCTACCCCCGGTCCACACACACACACCATCCCCCTACCTTGTGGAGGAAGCTCTCTGACAGCTCCCGCTCCCGCCGCTGATAGGCTCATCAGCGCACCACGTGACGCGTCACCGCTCGGGATCGCAATTTTCTTGCATCCCCTGGCAGCTGACGCGTCACAGCGCGTTGTGAGCCGTGCAGCGAAGGGGGCCTGGGACCAGCTCGGAAGGATACCCCTGCTGGTGAGGAAGGCGCACGCGGCCGCGCGCGCCACTGGACGCAGCGGGACAAAAGCCTTAGGTGGAATAGGGGAGAGGGAAGAACTGATCCTGCCTGGCCTTTTTAAAATCTGTTAATCAAGGCCAGATGATCTGCACCTGGCTTCCCTGGGCCTTTAACCTTAGTAGGTATAGGTATGATTTGCAAATGCAGGGCTTATGTATCTCCCATCCACAACTTTACCACCTTTCCTCTCACTATACCCAGAGTAAGGACAAAGCAGCAGCCATGGTTTCACACATGTTTCTCCCAGAGCGTTTATTCTCTGTCTTGCGTGCTGCTGTAACAACATTTTTGGACCTTACTGCTCTGACCTACACATACAATGATAGGTAGAGAAGCCAACGTTTCTAATTTAATACATCGTTAGCAAATCATTGCAATTAATACCAAATCGTAATCTTACCTTTGTACCCATATAACAACTTGGTGTTTCCATAACTAAAACCGTCCACCAAGTTTTTGTATCGTAAAAATTAATATGCAGCATAATTATCAGGAGAAAAATACCAATGGCATGCTTTTAATGTCACCACTAATTTTGACAAACGTCAATTTAAAATTAGAATATTACCCATGGTGAGATGACCCCAATTCCACCCTGAATTCCATCTACAAGCACGTACTCATCACTATTTGTTTAATATCAAATTAGATCTTTCCCATGCAGTAAGGCATTATATAAAGTCTGGAAAGAATGCAAACGAGATGCACATGGCAAAACACCACAATTTGGGTAATATTTTGACATATACGCCATAGTAAACTTGTACCGTCAACAATTGTGCTATTGTATTTCTATCATTGTTCAGAGCACCCAAAATATGTTCACCTCAAAAGTGTGGTCTTTGATTTAGAATTGCAGTGAATATGAAAGGAAAAGAAGAAAAGGAAGTGTGCTTTGATGTGATCTGCAGGATTCCGAATGCCTTCAGGTGTCTTATAATTAACATTTCACTTTATCTTTCACCTGTTCCCTAGAGGGGAAAGGGTTTGATCATCTTGGCAATGGCCCCTGCATGCACTTCATGCCACTAGCTTTTTAATTATGAATGGCCTGGATAAGTTCACCATATTAGAAGGTTTGCCCACGTTGTCACCAATAATTTCCGTAGCTGTAGTGTGGGCTAAACCGCTTTGTGCATTTTGATGAATCCAGTAGCCACAAAGGTGCTATGTGTCATTGATTTACACATGTAGCCATTGAAATGGGCAGTCTGATGTTGAACTAATGAGTTTACATATTTTTCAGTCATATCTGAAAGTTTATCCTGGAAGTGTTTGTAAACATTGTAAAACCTGCAGTTGATGATACGTTTTAGTGTCTTATCTCCCCTTTATCCTGCCACTTACTTGGTTTGGTATTTTCCATTGATGTGAACCAGGAATGAAGCGCAAATCCAAACCTCTTATAAAGAATCCAGTGATGATATAAAAATTAATATCACCAATGGGGAGATGCAGCTGATGGTATGGAAGGTGTTTCTCAACACCTGAGATGGACGTCACAGAAACACTCAAAGTGCAAAACTCCCCTCAGGCAAGTAAAAGAAAGATACAGACATAGTGCCAAAGTGTAATGCAAAAGTCAATTAGATATAAACGAGTGATTGCTCACTCACGTGGTGTAGGTGATTTTCAGGCATTTGTGTAAATAAGAATCTGGATCTGATGAATGTAACAGGAACTCTTGCAGATCATATACAAGAGAAAGAAGATAATATAGTGCAACACAGTTTAATCAACCACAATTGCGAGCAAAGAGCCCATTAAACTCACATGCTCAAAGTGAAAAATAAGCGGTGTGACCATTTTGGGTCCTGCAGTGCTGAAGTCTCTCGTGCTGGATGATCAGCCGACAGACGTCTCCTCGCGGGTCCCACTTCCGGGTTTGGATGGCGGGTGACGTCACGGATACTTTCGGGCATTGAGGATCCGATCCTGATCTTCTCAATTCCTGATCAATACACCCCTGAAGAAGTCGTTTTTTCCAAATGAAATGAGTAGGGTTATCCTTAGTTCCTGTGGATCAAAGCGCTGTTGTACTGCTCAGTTGTTGTACTACCCTGTTGTTCCATTGCTCCGTGCCAGCTGATTGTTGCCGATTTTATCAGGAATTGAGAAGATCAGGATCGGATTCTCATTGGCCGAAAGTGTCAGTGACATCACCCGCCATCCAAACCCAGAAGTGGGACCCGCGAGGAGACGTCTGTTGGCTGATCATCCAGCATGAGAGACTTCCGCACTGCAGGACCCAGAGTAGTCACACCGCTTATTTTTCACTTGGAGCATGTGAGTTTAATGGGCTCTTTGCTCACATTTGTGGTTGATTAAACTGTGTTGCACTATATTATCTTCTTTCTCTTGTATATGATCTGCAAGAGTTCCTGTTACATTCATCAGATCCAGATTCTTATTTACACAAATGCCTGAAAATCACCTACACCACGTGAGTGAGCAATCACTCGTTTATATCTAATTGACTTTTGCATTACACTTTGGCACTATGTCTGTATCTTTCTTTTACTTGCCTTAGGGGAGTTTTGCGCTTTGTGTGTTTCTGTGACATATTTGTCATTGATGCCTACAGATGTAGTGAAATTCACAATCTCTGGAGTTACGGCCGAAAATGCAAAACACTGCCGCACTGAAGACAGTCTGCCGCAGTCGCACTGCGTAGGGGCCATGCTTCCGGATCGGTCCCCCTGCAGCATTAATCCTCCGGCACCGGGACCACAAAAGTGAACCAAGTGTTGAGTTGCTTTTGTTTATCTCCAAAATGTGTTTGGAGAGATGGCCCAAACTCCAAAAATTAACTATAGAATTTATTACTTCTCTATTCAAATTATTTCTTCTTATTAACAATTGTTGATGTCAGCAGTAATTTATAGGTCATGAAATAGGTGTTAAAGGTTATGTTTTTCACTTTAAATCTCTTACTTAATTTGAAGGAGCCTAAGGCAAGGACTCCAGTTATCTCTGCTTAAGAAAGAATACAAGTTCAGGAAATACTCCTCAGCGGAACACAAACTAAATTAATTACCCAAACTGTTGTTAGATAACAGTTTGGTTGCTAGTTACAAGAAGATAGATAGAAGAACGGAGAACGTTCAGCCGGGAGCAGAGGGGACGGACCATCGTGAGTATCCACTCCATCCGTGTAGCTGTTACATCTGTAGCCGATCGCCATACATTGGGAACGGGACTGCACACAGCTTTAACTCCATACCTCCATTAGGCTTTTTTCCTTGCTCCACTTATCAACCATATACAGGCCATTAGCCATAAGGTGTTTATACCTGGAGTCGCCAGACGTTTTTTCTTGGTCTGGTTGCTAGTTACAGGATGCACCGTTAGGAAATAATTAGCTGTGGGTCAGATATTCCGAGAGATGGTTAGATGTAACTGGA
The DNA here is from genome assembly GCF_040206685.1 of Ascaphus truei. Lineage (NCBI taxonomy): Eukaryota > Metazoa > Chordata > Amphibia > Anura > Ascaphidae > Ascaphus > Ascaphus truei. Next base: position 321,246,434 of record NC_134483.1, read on the forward strand.
AAGTATGCTAATTTAAATATGTCAAATATATTAATTAAGTAGAAATAGCCGTGTTAGTACAGTTGCGATAGTGCAAAATAAATGAGTACAGGCATACCCCGCTTTAAGTACACTCACTTTAAGTACACTCGCGAGTAAGTACATATCGCCTAATAGGCAAACGGCAGCTCGCGCATGCGCCTAGCAGCACATCCTGAACAGCAATACCGGCTCCCTACCTGTACCAAAGCTGTGCACAAGCAGGGAGACTATAGAGCCTGTTACAAATGCGTTATTTACATCAGTTATGCACGTATATAACGATTGCAGTACAGTACATGCATCGATAAGTGGGAAAAGGTAGTGCTTCACTTTAAGTACATTTTCGCTTTACATACATGCTCCGGTCCCATTGCGTACGTTAATGCGGGGTATGCCTGTACTTCAGTATTCGGTGATAGTTTGTCCTAAATGATCAATTATTAGTCCAAATAAAAAAAACGTAACACCTAATGTAATTCTGAAGTACTAAAGTATATTAAAATTATTTAAAAAACCATATTTTCTAAGTATGTGTGTTCACGGGTATCTCCTCATGTGGAGTATAGATTCATCTATTTAGACGTATTTAAGTCAATGGGTCCTCTCCCTCTGTGAGATTTCAAACTGTGACATTCTGGACAGTATTGACAAATTGGGTGAAAAGGGCATGGAAATAAGATATCAAGCTGTGCAACTTAATGAATAGATCATTCTTAATGAAAACGCCAAAAACGACAGATTTTTAGTGCATGTCTTTTGGGACGATTTTGCAGAAGGTTTAATAGTTTAATACATTTTAATAAATCAAAGTTTAATAAATAGTCTCCTTAGTGTCAATTTTGGTGACCAATAAGTCACCAGTTTATAAATTTGGCTCAGGAATCCAGGTTACTGGTCAGTTTTGGGGATGAAGGACTAGATCCTCAGAGATCTGGTAATTTTGACCTAATTACATTCCCAAAATAGGGAGTGGGCGTTATTTTTCTTATTATTAACGAGGATCCTTAAAGCTAATGAGATACAAAAATAACGTCCGCTCAAAGTAGAAGCGCTATTAACTGTGATGTTTCAGACGCGTTCTCTAATACACTGCACATGCGCATAGGTCAAACTTTAAGCTGCATTATTAAAGCAGCACTATTAACAGAGATTTTCATGTGCGTTATGAAAAGCTAATGCAAATCTTGTTATAATATTGAGAAATTTATCATTTTTGCACTTATAACTTTTTCACTTAATTATATGGTATATAATGTAATAATTACTGTATAAAGTATGGTTGTACAATAATGTATATCCATATATACCTCAACAATATAAATTAGTACATATTAAACAGTATATATTAGTTCACACAAACATGATACATCCATAATATAAATCTTTGTATGACACATGTAACTTTTTGCAATGAACGGGTTAAGTCCTATACCCATTACATTTACTTTTATACTACTCCAAGAATTAACTCAATGATAATCCGGGTGTGGATGTGAATAAGGGAAGCTTTTGGACGTTGCTAAATATTGTAGTATTATTCGCATGCTCTAATATGAACTCTGAGGATCTCTGCTGTTAGGGAAACTGCTCATTACCATATTATTTGAATATTAAGCCTAAAGCCCGTTTAAATTTATCGTTCAATTATGTTTAAGAAAAATGGCTGTAGATTGTAGAGCTAAGCCCCTTTGAGGATATCAATACATTGAAAATAGATAACGTCACATTAAAAATGTAACGACCTTCTGAGGATCTACCCCTTAGGCTTTGTCCGCGGTGTCGGCGCTGCACGCGCGCCTGCCAGGCTGGCGGCGCATGCAGCTCTATTCCCCGGTCTGTGTAGGGCTGCAGGGGGAAAGACGGGGGAGAGAGGGAGGGGGGGGGCGGGGCGTGATGGGGGCGTAGCGAGGGGTGCAGCCATGACATCACCCTCACCTCATTGGCTGAACTGCCGGGGGCGTGGGCAGCGCTCCGTCGCCTGATCCGAACACATGTTTTCTGTCTTCAGAGAAATGTGTCCGTGCAACGCGGCGCCCAACCCTGGCAGTGGGCCCTTGTCCTTCGTTAGTTAATTTGGAACGTTAGTGTTATTTTACACCAAATGCTACTTAATCTGGATGCTAAAACAATCTGTGGTCCTGATTTGTTTAGTGGACGTTTTGGGGTCATTGCTATAAACATCGGTCATGTGCTTCCTCTGGTACGGATAATTAATTATTCTAGGTTTATTGTGCGTTCTTTAAACCTTCAGACACATTACAAGGCGATACTTTGTGTCTTTCAGTATGTCTTTAGAATTCTTCAACTCCAAGCCACTTGGTTTTCTTAGTTCAAATTCTTCATGGGCAAGCTACCCAGCTACCTGAACAAGCTCCTCACCCCTACCACCTGCAGCACTTATCATCTGAGATCAGACTCCAAAAGACTGTTCATGGTCCCAAGGCTCAACAAAGTATCTGGCCGTTCCTCCTTCTCTTACCATGCACCCCAAAACTGGAACAACCTACCAGAGTCTCTCACATCCACCACCAGTTTAAGTTCTTTCAAATCTAAGGCTGTCACACATTTTAATCTGGTCTGTAACTGTTTCATACGCCCATAATATACATTATCTTTAACTGTGCATGCAATGTCTTGTATATAATGTATACCCTGCTCATTATGTAACTGTATTTGTAAACATGTATTATTTGTCTTAACTCTGTGCCCAGGACATACTTGAAAACGAGAGGTAACTCTCAATGTATTACTTCCTTGGTAAAATATTTTATAAATAAATAAATAAATAGTGCAGCATAATAAGCCTCTCATCAATCATACAGGCTATGTTCAAAAAAGTATTGTAGTAGTGAATGTCAACTCAAGCTGGTTGGGACAGTAAAGTGACACGAAACAGTTGACAGCTTTCCTTTCTATGTTTCTGACTGAGTTTAACACTGCGTCTACATTTACTGGAGAAGTGCACTGGAAGGGGTAACATATACTGTAGAACAAAGACACAGTTAAAGGAAGGCAAGTAGCCCAGTGAGGTTCACAAAGAGATTGTGGAATTGGGACATCAGTCACCACCACTGAGTCAACTCCAGTCAGATGTTTCATATCCATAATAACTAGTAGCAGTACCTCTACATGTACTCTTTAGTCAGTAAAGGATCTCTACTGGAGATATTTCATCCTAATGGAACCATACTGTATGTCTCCTTGCTGGCAGATTTGTATAAACTTGATAGCTTGATCTCTTTAGGGGGTGTTTTAGAATTCAAATGGTGTCCCATATTTGACATTATAGTTAACATATTATAAGACCATAATTATGTAATATTTTATTATATGTACTATAATACAAACAGAGTTTAATACCCTTTTTTTTAACACAGTGCTAAACTGGCTCTTCTCTATAAAAAAAAAAGTACAGGGGAGTTGTAATGCTATGCAGGGATAGTATCTCTGAACATTAAAGTAGGAGATAGAAATATTTTTATATTACCTATAAAATGTGTTTTGTATAACCGACACAGCTTAGATTACTGTATACGGTCCATTACTTTGGGCTAAAGTATTTTAACCCAGAGGTGACTGCAAAGTAAATTGATGAATTGCAGTTCACACTGCAAGGGAAAGGTATAATTAATGAAAAGACATACTTAGTGAAAATTAAAAGATACATGGTCCAATTACAGGCATCACAAAACTGGAAAATCAGAGTAATATTAGTATTGGGTAGATGTATAAGTGTGAACCTATTCCAGTTTGCTTCTTCAAAGTTCCTGTTATTGCCAAATAATTATCAACTTCTTTGTTTGAATGTTTGCAAACTTTCACTGCAAATTGCCTGCATATGTGGCGATATTCACCAAAATTTCCCATAATCCCTGTTCATTAAATACGCACGAGAATTGGAATCAAGGAGTTATGTAGGCAATGTATTTGTAGTTGGTAATTTCTGGCAAAGTTTTTTTTTTTTTATCTAAGGTTACATTTGAGAATTCTCAATCTTGCAAATGGTTTGCCCAATTTTAGCGTTGGGTCCGTGGACTAGACTTTTGACCGGGCACCATCCCCCCCACCACCCTCCTCTCCCCATGCATTTTTCTCTCCCCAATCTGACTCTCACACCCCCCTCTACCTCATTCACTCGCCCCCCTCACCTCTCTTCCTAACTCTCCCCTCCACTATCACTCAATTACCACCTCTCACTCAATCCCGCTCCCTCAATCACCTCTCCCTACACTCATTCTCTTCTCCCCCTCTGGCCACACACACACACAATTCCCACCCCAATACCCACACAATCCCCTCCCCACAAAAATTACCCCCCCCACACAGACTACCCACACAATTCCTCCATACAATATTACCCCGTAAACCCCAAATACATACAGCACTACCCCCTATCCCCAATTGCATACATCACTATCCCTGATCCCTAAATACATACAACACTATTCCCCAAAATAAACAAAGGTACAGAAATAGCTCACTCTACCTGTACGGGTGCTACCTAAGGATAATAGCTTCCTAGGAAGCTGATTATAATTAGAGACGGAGAGAGGAAAGAGGAATATCCTTTTAATGGGTGCACTCATAAATCCCAAAATGGGGCGGGCGTATATTCTGAGTTGGCACTAGAATGGTGTATACACAGGACAATGTATCTCTCAAGATTAGACTGCTACAACATGATTCCCTTGATGTCTAGGAATAATGGTGACCTCATAGGTGGGTACTAGGGTGTAATGCCCGGCGGCAACCAGAATCTGGCAGCCGGACCTGTCCGCTGTCCCGGCCCAACTTCCAGCACTGGCTGGCCGGGCGCCCCACAACCACCGGGCCCGGGACACTCGTCCGGCTCTTCCCCCCTGTCAGAGGCCCTGGTTGGATCTATGTTTACACTGCACTTAGTACTTTCTTTGGGATACACAACACATGTCCTCTGTTACTGCTTTATCTTCGTGTCACGAGGTCTATTTGAGTCTTATAAAAAAAAAGAGCTGCAAATCGTGTATAGTAACATGAAAATTTTAAAAGAAGACGGATAACTCTACATGCTTTTCTTGATTTTAGGATCAGCTCTTAATTGGCACAAAAAAAGAGACGGCACCCATTTACTATGTACTGTATATGCACCAGAGTGCATATATTTAGTAAATGAGTGTTGTCTCTTTTCGTGCCAAAAGCTTGTCACTTTACCCACTGTATGTGCACCTCCCCAGTTAGTTTGAGGACTATAGTGACTTAGTTATTCACCTCCTTACAGGTTTGTGCAAGTGCTTAATTTGTGGCAAAAAAACAGCCCAAACTGCATCATAACCACTGAATAACACAGGCTAATGCACCAGATTTAACAAAGAAAATAATCCCATTGGTTTCAATGAGAATTACATTTTTAAATCTGCTGTGGTTTTTATTCTTTTGCTGCTAGAAGACTTTAATAAATGATCCTGTAGAACTCAGAAAGTGTTACAAAATTATGGGAATACAATGAATGATCTGAAAAAACGTTGAAGAAATCCTCCCTGTATTTGATGATCAGCATGTTTAAACCCTTCCTGTGAAAAAGTCTGGGGTGTTCTTGCAGGTCAGTTTACAGTAGCTAGGAAAGAATTAGCATTGTAGATGGTGTTTAATTATGTTAAATAAATGCTTCGTATACTGTATTTGTATGGTTTAATTGTTTTGGAGATTAGGGTCTCTCACAACAGTGTGTTTTGTTTACAATTGCATATACTGTGGAAGCCTATTCATTAAAGTGCAAGAATAACTTTTTGAGGAGTAAATTGCAATATCACCAGAAAAGTAATCTCAACATAGTTACATACTTGCATAGTTGCATAGTTCATGAGGTTGGAAAGCCATATGTCCATCAAGTTCAACATATGCATGTTTAATAAAGAGCTTTTCCTCATGCGCTCTCTCTTGCTCTCTTTCTCCTCCCTCCCTCTCTCTTTTTCTCTCTCCCTCTCTCACAATCTCTTTTATTAAAAATAAAAAACGAGAGAGAGAAGTTCAACTACTCTACTTGTGGCGAAAACCAGGGCAAATACAAATTGTATCACACAGACCACTTTTTTCAGGAAAACTGCCTACAAATTCATTTTTTAGTAGTGATATTTTTGCATAGATAATTTGTTTTGCATATTCCCACTTTTTATCAGTACAAACTTTTTCTGGCGATTTTGCCCTGATTGTATCCCACTTTAATGAATCCTCACCAGGACTCATTAGAAAGAGACCAATCAAAGGCAAATGTATCACAAATTACAAACTGAAACCCTGTTTGGTCTGTACTGGATACCTAGAGAGAGAATACCAGAGATTATTTATTAAAGTGTCAACTATTAGCAAAAATACTGGGGGTTATGTATCAAAGTCTAATGTCTACAAAACCCAGGAAAAAAGGGATGCGATAGGTAGCAACGGACTTATCAAAGGAAATCCCAGTAGTTGTTGTGGAGTATTTTTACTTGCTAAATCCGGTGACATTTTTTGTCTCTATTTCACAGTTGGAAACTTCCATACATAGCCACCAAAATGTCATGGCTGCAAATATGGGGCAAAAAATAGAGCTAGATTTACTGTAGTATTAAAATCCATCCATTGTTTTCAGTTGGATTTTTTTATTTATAAATATGGTGAGAAGTTTTGCACTACTTCTTGCCTGGAGACTTTGACGCATAACCCTCTCTGTTGTTGCCAATACATTGATAATAACAGATATTAGCATCGTGCATATTTTAGCATCATTGGGGCCTATGTACTAACATGCTGTAGTAAATATTTCAGTGCTTACTATGACGAAACATCACATAAATTATATGAAAATGGAAATCAAAGAGTTTTAGTCCCTTATTTGCTCTTTGCACCAAAGGCATTTACTCTCTAATAACAGCCAATGCATCCCTATATCTCTACAGAGATATAGGTGTACAGGTCGTTGAAACATCATTAACGTGTATGTGTTACAGAGCATAGGTTCTTAACCCACTCCTTGGGATCCTGGGCTATACCAGATTTTATAGCACCTAGCAAATAGCTAATTTAAATGCTAATTAGTTGCATTCACCTTATACTGTACAAATGTATTGTTTGTTCTTAAACTCTGGGCTGGCTGTGCTGCCTGAGGAGAGGTCTCATAACCACTGTAGTAGAGTACAATATTATATATATATTTTTAAAAAGGTCTTAAGGCACCATATTTAAAAATGAATCCCATATTTACTAAGCAGAATTAATTTAGAAAATACTCTAGGCACCAAAAGATACCTTACAGTCCATTAATTTGGAAAGGGTCGTTATCTGTCTAACAGCACCTAAAGCTGTAATATTGGCCACAACGGTGTATTTGTGCCATGAAAATTCCAAAAGGCCAGGAACGCTGACAGTTGTGGAGAGCTAGAACTGGCAGAGGTAGGGACCTAGCATTTGACCAGGAAACTGGACCCCTTGCTCGGTTGGCTTCTCCTCCTTAACATCCTGCATAGGCTCAAGTCCTCTGGGGGGCAACACAGCCTCTCTCCATCCCACCCACGCTTGACACTTGTGCAAAAAATAGTTTCGGGTCTATGAAATGGGTTTTTCTTCGACAAAACTGTTGCTGTTTTTGCACAATATTTGTTCAATCGCATTCACAGCCAGAAAACATTGTTTTATAACTCCTTTGGTTTGTTACTAGAAAACTTAACATTACTTATTCCCACTGAGTGCAACCACTGACACCAATGGTGCATATGTAGAGTGTTAATTGATTCAGTCTGGGATTCCATTTCCCACAGTGCAATGGTGCTGTCTGTCACATCCGAACCAATTATAACAATGCCAACAATACTCAAATGAGAATTAAATGATAGATTTTAAGGAAAGTTACAGTATCCGTGTTGAAGCTCTCTGAGGAGTAATAAATGAGCGAGGTCTGTACACTTGCCCTCTGGATCTCTATTCTATTATGTAAATGAAAAACATTTGCATTTGGTTTCAACCACAGTTTTCTGATGTTGTTTCCCGGAGCTTTCCTTCACAATATCACTGTGTCTTCATCTTAATAAGAGCAGAAGTACAGTAGAAATCTAAGCCCTACATATCTGATTGCAATTTAGCTAAGTAGAGCCTACTGTAACTGCAAGAAACCCAAAAAGCAAACAGAGGAAATTGGTATTGTATAAATTAGCCCTGTATTCAGTCATTGTATAAATAATTACATTATTACTAATTGTACCCATTGTGTAAATTATTACACATTCCAAATGACTTCTGGAATATAGACATGTTTATCATATCCTAAAATACCTATTCTTGTTGTCTAGGACTTACTGTCCATTACTTACTCCAACAAATTCCACTACATAGTGACCTTCCAATCCAATTGGCACCAAATGTGCGGCTTGACCAATCTCCACGCTATGTAACACCCAATACCATCACCACCCTCAAACCTTAATGGGATCAGCTGTCGGGCTGGATCATACTCCAACCTGAGGTATACGCCATCCCACAATGAGTAGCCATGTCACCTTTTGTTTCAACATTGTCCTTCATTCCCCCTAGACTGTAAGGTCTCACGAGCAGGACCCTCACTACCTGTCTATGTGCATGTTTCTCCTTATTTGTAATTGTATGTAACTTGTATGTAATTATCAAATCTCTGTACCCCCACTGTACCGCGCTGTGGAATATGTTGGCGCTTTACAAATAATGATGATAATAATAATAATCATTAACCCATTAAGCATCACAGGGGCAGCACAATGTGTTGATTGATCCTCTCGCTCTAAGAGTTAAGATGCCACTTTATTTATTTAATTTTTTTCAAACTTTTTACATAAACATGTTAAATGGTGCTATTATACACCTTGCCGGCCATACACTTACACCACTTAGTAAATATGGACCACTATGTCTATTGAAGTAAATGATCTGTAATATTCTGTTAGCAAACAAAGAGCAAAGTGCACTGTGTTTATTTTTAGAATGGGTATATTGTTGGCAATAGTTTTGTATAAATATATGCTTGTTATAAATACATTAAAGAATGAAGTCATCCAACCTACAAAAGGAGAGAAAGAAATGATGTTTTCCTGCCAACAGACTATTTCACATGGCATTTGATTCTTTCACATGAAGAACATGAATGCGTAATTGCTTAAAATACTATGCCATTTTTTTTCACCCTCTACATTAGAAGTTCTTGGCAAGATTTGATTAATGACATTGTAGATCTGATCTTGGCTGAAACCTCAAAGATCAACTGTTCCCTCAATATCCATTGTTAATACTTAAAAAAAAGAAGACATTGAGCCATGTTCCACACACACGTTCCTCCTATGCAACATTTGTGGTGCAGCAGGCACCTAAGCTCTCAACATGTGAGCAAACTAACAGCTGTCCTACTCTTTGGGATGTTGAAGGCCAGACCCATCAGGGATTTAATGAACCATGCAAACTGTCTTTCATGTCAAACTGCACCCTCGGGCATTCAGGGAGCAGGGAAATATGCATCAAAGTTGGGCTTTGTTGTGTTTTAACAGCCCATTATTCTGCAGCTTTTCAATCCACGCCTACATTTAAAGTTAATATCAGCACGAATGATCAAACACAGAAATAGCTACAGTACCTACATACATTTTAACACACATAGACAGACAGATAATGTTAGATTGGATTAGAATAGATTAGATAGATGTAATTGGAGGTTCCACATTTAGATCAAAGCGTATATTTCACCCACTGATGTTGGATTAATTTTATTATTGTGGTGTTTTGGTGTTAGATTAGTTTTATTGATGTGTTGTTTAGGCTAGTTCTTTTACTCTTCTGGTGCTTAGGTGCTAGGATATTTCTTTTATTGTTGTGTCTTTTTGGTGCTGTTTTCGTTTTTAGGTTGCCGATTGACTGCTATAGTGGGTTATCATGCCTATATTATATGGGCATGATCTACCACTGTGCCAATCAATTGGTAGAGGATAGGGTCAGTTACCACAGGGTTGGTGTTTAGGCCGCCTGGCTGGGTAGCAGGTGTAACGGGTGCTCACCGCAGACTGGACGGAACCGTGAGGCCAAGGTGGGGATATAGATACACCAACCTGGGGACACGAATTAGCGTACGGAATGCAGATGTGTGGTCGTGGTTAGCCGGGTCGGGGTTGGAGAGGAGAGAGTAGTAGGGGTCATTTAGCCAAAGTCGAGGGTAGGAGGAGGCAGCATAGTGGTATCCGTAGCAGAGTTGGAGGGCAGGAGACAGGCGGGTAGTCGGTGTTCGTAGCAAGGGTCTTGGTGTAACTGCAAGGAAAGTAAGATGGCAAGGCAAGGAATAACAGCATGCTTGCGACCACCACATGACACATGAAACAACTGTTATGTTCAGCCAAATTGCAGGTGCAAAGGCTGAGCATATAATGGGTGAATCAGCCAATTCAGGAACTGCATGTCAGCCGGGGCAGAAAATAAAACCAGAGTGCTCATTTGTTGCTTTGCAGAGTGCACACCCTCTGAGGAAGCCAGCAGCAAGTCAGAATCAAACTCTGGATCAGAGCTTGCGCCCGATCCTCACAGCGGGGGAGGGGGGTTAACCCCTTCATTTCTTTAGTGGTTACTAACCGCTAAGGGGGTTAGGGGCCATTAGATTGTATTTTTTATTGTTGTGTTTTCCTGCCAACGGAGGACATGGACTTGGATATCGGTGATGAGGGCGACTTTCATCCTGGCAGGGGTAAGTAGAAGTTTTATTTACTTTATGCTGGCTGGCTAATGTTTTATTTTGAATGGGCAAATGAGCTATTATCCAGATCTGGATAATAGTAATTGTGTCCATTATTGTACTGTACTGTTATGGTTGTTAGGGGTAGAGGGGGTATCCATTCCTTGACATTGGGTTTATCTTTGCTCCCATTGAGGGCATAGATAACCACACTCGCAATGAATGGGTGTAATGGCTAGTATTGTGTTTGTATTTTGTTTTAATGTCTATTGTGGGTAGCGGGGGTGGGTGAAATTGGCATTTGGCCTTTGCTGGGTGTTTATACCTACCGGACAGGTAGTGGGAGGGGTTAATCCCTCCATTACCTTAACGGTATTAACCTCTAAGATAATGAAGGGGTTAACTCCTCCCGCAAAACTCCTCCCGCAAGGCCTAAACACCCACCATGGGCAAAATACCACCTTCACCCACCGCCAACTTCACCCACATGGCACTGGTAGTTAACCCCTTCATTGTCTTTGCGGTTAGCCGCTAAGGTAATGAAGCTGCCTGCAAATGTATTTTTATTGCATCGGATTGATGCCTGGGATCTCCGGAGCTGGTATTAATGGATATCAGCTCCTGAGACCCCCGGCGTCAATCCGATGCAGGAAAAATGCATTTTTTGTCTAAGTCCCTCTCTCGCATCCCTACTCGCCAGCTTTTTCTGGCGAGAAGAATCTTTGATAAAATTGCAATTCCAGAGCCCCGATGATATTATCGAGGCTACTAAAATTGCACGATTTTATAAAAAATGCGAGTTGGAGCTTCTCGCCAGCTCCCGCACGATGTGTTTGACCAGAAGCCAGAAATCGCGAGAAAATGCCTTCCCCGCACGATTTAACCAACACATCGAGGCTTTCTGAATAGCAACTTAGCAACATTTAAAATCCTCAATGAGTTGGTTATCGAAGCTACTAGAGTAGACCTCAAAGACAGAGATGGGAATTAATTTGGTTCCTTTTCCAGCATCATCCACTTCAGGCTTTGGGCAAGACTCTTTACCTGCCTATGTATTAGAGACCAGAATTATATTGCAATCATGAATATAGCTCTGTATACCCTGTCAATGCTAAACATTATTTAATATTATGTATATTTACTATAAAAATACATTTTCCTCTGAAATATAATAAACTTTGCCTTTTGTATTTGCCACAAAACAAAACAGGAAAATATGTACTGAACTAGATTGGTACTATCTAACGTTTATATGGTCCCTTTTCTTATGTGGGCCTAACTCTTAAGTAAGACCAATCACCCCCACATTTGGCCAAAAATTAGCCTAATATTATTTAAACCAGAGATTTTTGTTTATGAGTGTGGACTATTGTCCCCAGCACCTAGTAGGTAATTATATAGATGAAAATATATTGATGCCAAACAGAACCAATTTCAGTATTCAAAACCCTAGAGTAAAATTGTACAGCTGGCTTAGAAAACTTTATATTTTGTTTTTGTTTCTCGTAAATATGATAAATGCTATTATACAATTTCTCGTCTTTTAAGTCAAAGTTGTAGCATTTTTTATTTCTTCATGTAAGACCATCATTTACTGTCATAATGATGCATGCAACCTAAATACCCCAAGTTATCAGGGATGTTCTATGTTCTTTGAGTAAATAATGTATCATTTTTCTTTTTCTCTCCGATAAAGTTTAATCAATGAAAGTCTATGATAAATGCAGAAAACTCCCTCATGCTCCTTGCACATCTCCCTGCGAAGAGCTCCAACATGTTGATGTTGGGCAAGTTTGTTATATACTGCAGCTATTAAATCACCAAATGTGTGAATTGATGTTTTATGAAACATAATGTGAACAAATATGGGGGAAAGTCAGCTGAAAGCTATTGAGAATTGGATCTGGGAATGAAGTCAAAACTGCACAGATTGTTTTCTTGCCAGAATATGAAAAACCAGAAGTAGAAATTGGGGAATTTGTACAGTAGGTAAAGCAAAGGCTAGTCCAGGAAAACACCAGCTATAAAAGAAAAAAAAAAACAAGAAAACTAAGAAATTAATGGAGTATTTGAAATAATGGAGACATTTATTGGACTGTTGTTCTAATGAAACTCATATCCTTCATTGGTGGGAAGATATATAATTAAGTACAATTCCTTGGGATCTAAAAAATACTTAAATTTCCTATTAAATAAATAAATAATAATAAAAAAATATATATATACATCAAACAATTACACTTTAATGGCAAACTGCATGGTTTTAAAATACATTGTCACAGCAGTTATTGAAGAAAAAAAATCAAGTGTAGGGTTGAACATCGGACTCTATTGCACTAAGTAATCCGACTGTAGAATAGAAGGAAAACAACAGTGAGTCAACATTTTAAATTGGGAATACAGCTGGTGGCTGCTTTGAAATATGTGACAGCATACTGGATTTTTCTCCTAAGACATTTACAGTTAGTTCATTTTCTGACTCATTGGTTGGGGATGAGTGGGAGGAATAGTCAGACATTTGCTGGGCTCCAGTATATTAGACAAGTCATATTTGGTAACACAAGGGAGCCATGGGATTTTGAAAGTTAAATGTAAAATGAAAAAAAAAAATGGTAGAAAATAAAATATTAATTCAGAAGAATGACATTTAAAATTGTCTGAAATGTGCATGATATGATAAGGAAATCATTTAGTAGTCAAACAAAAAACTGGGCATGTCTACATAGATATTACAGTCATGCTACAAAGTAATGACTACAAACAGGAGATGTGCCATATTGAGGAAGCTAAAAGGGGAGATGTATGAACATACAGAAAATGCAAGTAGACATTTGTTTTGACGCATTGTTCCATTTTCTGTTTGTGTCTGCGTCAAATATGAAAGGGTTTCTTACAATTGACACAACCTATAAAGTTTATGCCATCTCAGACCTGGCAGGTTATTTTTTTTCAGGTATACGATAAAAACGTGATGCACAGAAAAGCAAAGTTTGATACATTTCATTGTAACCTGCCCATCATGTACAGTTGGCCTCCTATCTAATGTGTTCTGTTTACACTCTCGAAAACACAAGCCGATACACATGCTGCAAAATAGACATGCATACACTGACTCAAACGGACACAAGAGGAAAATGATGCAATTCACATAAATATTACTTCAAATTTGCCTTAATGCATTACAGTTATTGTTCTTTAATACACATTTTTTTGTGAGGTAATTTCCATTCTCAAGTAGCCACTTTAGCTAACTCTATGCATGGTTTAGTGAATCATGCTGTCTTTCTGTGCCTCTAGCATATAAAATAGATGGTACACTACCGACACACTTTATCACTCTGCGGCCAGATCCGCAAGCCGGGAGATTTCCCGGCTTGCTAGTGGCCGCCCCTCGGCGTGCCGCGTGTCACCGACGCGCGGTCACGCGTCATCGGGAGCCTGCGCCCCCTGCACGCGCGTCCAGGGCTCCCCGAGGGAGGCGGCAGGGGGTTCCGGGGGACCGGGCGGACCCGGCAGCGGTAGGGAGAGCGCCCCGATCGGAGGGCGCTCTTCCGCTGCTTCGGCGCGCGCCCGTCACCCTCCGGCGCGCGCCAGGATACTGCTGCGGCCAAGAACGGGCAAATGCTCGAATAAACTTGGCCGCAGCAGTACATTCTTTGGGCAGTTTACTTCTATTTTCCTGCTGTGCTCAGTTCTGCATTCACTTACACAGTTCTGTGGTAATAAAGAATGTATTATTATTATTATTATTATTATTATCATTATACTTACTCCTAGGAGGGTAGGTTTACAATTTTTCACATATTCTAGAAGTGTTGCTGATGAAGTAACAAACTGATTGTTTTTGTTGGTTATTGATTGATACACATGACATAATGCTACGGTACATGTTCTGAGTGACTATTTTCTTTCTTGCAAAACTCACTTTTTATTATATTGTTGTCAAGCTGTCTTTTTCCCCCAATAAATTTAAAACTAAAATGCCATCATTATGTTATTGTAAAACTCCTAAAACTGTTTACTTATCAACCTTTGCAAAGCATGTGGTCTCTTTATTGCTATGCAATGCTATCTGCATGTCAAAATGGATTGGAAGCAACAGGTGACACTGTGTGCTCATTTGCATGTCATTTCCCAGAAGCCCTGGCTGCAGAGGAAGCACTGTATGCTACGAGATAATTGTGACAGGCAATGATAACCACTCTTCATACTAATAGTTAAGCCCTCTGGTTGCCCTTGGGTCCCGTGGGTTCCTGGCAGCTATCTAGCACTATAAGCAAGGGGTCAGGTACCTTTACATGCAAAGTTAAAATGTCCCTGCTTTTTTCACTTTCCATGTTTCCTTGGTCCCAGACTCATGAAACTTGCAGTGTGTACGTTTTAGGTGGGATTTTGGGGTAAGAATACAATTATTTTATTTGCAGGAGTTCCGGGGCCGGAGCTAACGGTAGTACCTTAATTCTACCCGTGAGCAAGCATGATTTGCCGGTACGCGAGTAGAATTACACCGGAGGTTCCCAGCGTCCCCCAGACTCCTAGTTTTCGAGCCCCGATATCTCAGTTTATATCCAATACAGTCATGAGTCTCCCCAAGGTCTCCCATGTGTTAAAATATGTTTTCCAATGTCTGATACATTTATTATAAGGCTCTATGCAGTCTGCCCGGGCATCTAGTTAAGGTGCCAGCAAGTCTGTATAGAGTCTGTAGTTCAAAGGGGAGAGGATGTCCAGAGGTGTGAAAACGTTTGGTGGGTGAGGAAGGGAGAATTGCCAGGTCCGGACTACAAAGGGCACCCCGTAGGGACACCTTTTGTAGTTGCCAGACTTGGTGGAGCTGCCCGCAGGTGGCAATGAAAGCCAGGGAGGATGACCCCATAGAGTCTTCTCCCCTTGGCTAAAATCATATTTCCCGCTCACCAGGCTTTTTGAGCCTATTTGGCACGCCTACTCGTCTGACATCAGCCTGGGACGAGTCCCTCTTTCTATTGGCTGACAGGGAGGAATTCCCACGCTCTGATTGGCTGCTCCTTCCCCCTCCATTCTGGCTGACCAAAAGAGCAAGTGTGCGCAACCAATGAGCAGAGCAGTCATATTAGTGATGTGGTAATATAATACAATTAAAGCTTTAATATAACAATAATTAAAATAAGGGGTGTAGGTAATGTTTGAGAGAAACGTCGCTGGTCAGAACTTTTCCTGATTTATTAAGTCAAATTCTGCAATTTTGAGATAGCTCACCGACACTCGTATGTTACTTTGATTGAGACAGTTTTCAGTATTTTATTTATCTCAAAATTGTTTGTGGAATAGTAATGTGACTTCAGTAATTGCAATGTCACTCAATCTAAACTTGTACCAATGCCAAGTTTAAAGCTAACAGCAATTTTTATTAAAAAAAGCTATTTTTGATCTGTTAGAAAAATGTACTAATAATAACCTTTCATTACACTTTTACTAGTTAAAAATACTTTAGTAATCCTCTAGTTATGCTACCTATAAATAAGGAGACACCAGACCCTTCTTTAAGTAGTAGACTTAGATATAACAAGCCAAAAGAGCTGTCATTTGACATCAATAAATATAAAAAATATGCTAGAGAGCTTCGGGTAGCTATTATACAGTAGGGTGGCTGGTTACTGAATCCCAGGGAGGCTTGACGATGGGTCACCACGCTCACTCACTGAGCTCGGTGACCTGGCAGCAGCCTAAGGGGGCAAAGCGGGAGCTAAGGTGCTGACGGCTCCATAACATCTCCCAGCACTTCTGGCTTGTACTGTAACAAATCGCAGAGGATTTCCACTCTGGATGGCCCTCTCATGGGCACTCTAACTTCCATGCATCTGGACACCAATTCTTCATTGGAACAGCCTCAGGAATCGTCCAGTCATCGTCCGCTAGTGCTCTGTTGGCTAAGGCTAACTGGGAAGGGGGAAAGGTTATTGCTCCCGCACAGTGCTACCGTAACCCTGAGTTCTGAGGTCTCGAAGCTGAGACCTTCTCAGTACTGAAATACCTGCAAATATTTCAGCTCTGAGCCTGGGAATCCCACAGCTGTCACCAGTAAATAGTCTGTCACGATTTGTGGGTGATCAGACTAATAGGGACCATAGCCAACAGTGAGTAACACAGCAAAGGCACAAAAAATGGGAATATACAGGGGTTCTTTTATCTTGCTAGGTGCAAGGTGCTTCTGAAATTAGCTTACCCTGGATAACATCTCAGTAGTCCATCCTGGTTCCCAGGTACCAGGGAAGTCCACTTCAAGTCCACACAGTACACGCTACCATTGGTCACTAGACAAGGAGACCAACCATTAACAACTGTGGAGCTTGAATCGGCATCAGCTTGCATACTTTCCCGGTCTCCACCTGGAATCATGGAGAACCGGGTGCCAACCAATTAACGAACTCCATTACTCCACTGAGCCAATCCACAGCAAGGCGGTTGTTCGAAACAGACCAATCTGGTTAGGGGGTGGAGCCGGTGCCCCAGGACTGCCCAAGGTCGGTGCCTGGGAGAGGGGGAAATTAGAACTGACCAATGGCAATGCGTTTCCATGTGATAGTACTCAATCTGCACTATTGCAGTTTATTGAATATTTTTCAATGAGTCCCTGCCAAAACAACTATGCAATCGAATTCGTGAACCTGACTTGTCAAGGTCACAAGAAGAGCTAACACTGTGCTTCAAACTGAGTTCACCATTTTCATAGGCACTGTTCTTACTACTAAGCTATTAGTTCAGCTTTAATAATCATCACCATCATCAACTTGTTACATAGACATGTCCATTGAATTCTATAACATAAGTATGCCTATACCACTGAGAACAGAACAATAGCACGATAAAACATTTTGATTGTCAGTGCAATATTTTTATGTCTGGTTTCCCAACAAACTCAAGTTTGGTGTCCTAAATAATCAAACAACAAAGTTAGGACAGAGCATTGAACAAATTATAGAAAACTCCTACCAGTGTTGGAAAATAAGAAAACCCATGGAAAGAGATGTTAATACTCCAAAGGGTTTAATAGATGGAAACGTGGGCCTAAAAAAGAGGAAATGTTTCAATTTATAAATGTGAGGACACTCCAAATTCATAGGAAAGAATTCCCCTAATCAGCTCATTGTAATCCAATTTTGGTAACAAAATACACGAACACGCTGTAAACTGTTATTTGATTAGCAAATGCATACAGAATTTTGAAGCATACGGACATTCGTTGAATCAGATTGTTGAGTTAATTTCTGTGTTGGAAGGAAATCTGACGCTTCTAAGAGCATGAAAACTGATCCTGTCATCTGCTGTCCAACACTTGCCCACCTGTTCAATTCGCCGGTCACAAAGCAGGCAGCAATGAAGCAGCTCACTTTAATAGACAGATCATGTTTTACTACAATTTCAGTTAATGGAAGTCGTCCTTATTCACAGAGATACCAATGATAAAAACTCCTATCGTGAGTATTACTGTATACCACAGAACAGCAGAGTAAGGGCAGCATATAATACTTCTTTGATACACACAGCAAAAGTAAGTCTTCGGGTGGGGATCAGTGTTTGTAAGCAGATGGGACAGGAAATATAGGACATTACTCAGTATTCTCAATACTATCACATGAAATTGATTTAGACATTTGTATTGTTATTACAAATGTTATAGCCAAATTAAAGCTCTTTCTGTTTACTATCCAGTAGGGCCCCACTTCTCTGCGTTTCGCTTCTCGGCGATCAGCCAATACGCCGGTACTGAGAAGGGGGCTGCTATGTCTGCTTATGCGCAGAAGGGGGGCGGCCGATTTTGTTCATGCGCAGAAGGGGGAGTGACCGAGTTTGCGCATGCGCAGAACATGGGACTGCAGCTCTGCACATGTGCAGAAGGGTAGGAGATGCCGAAAATCGCTGGTTAGGCTTTTTGATGCTTTTCACTTTGCGGCGGCGCCATGGAACGGAATCCACCGTATGAGCGGGGCCCTACTGTACATACTGTAGGTCCTTTACTAAGTGGTGCTATTACATAAGATACCGTATGGTTAATTAACTTGAATTGGCTTCTGGCGCTAGAAGGTGTCTTATGACAGAGCACCGCTTAGTAAATATTGGCCTAAATTAAAAGATCATGAAAAGAAAGAGCTCCAAAAACAATTAATAAAAATACAACTGAAAATAAAAATGGATATAAAAGTAAAAAGCTGTCCTTGAGCGGTATCTAGAAAAGGAAGCACAAGAAACCACCCTCCATCATGTAGAAAGTAATTGAATGCCTTCAAATGAACACAAACATAAAATAGCAATTGCGTATCTTTGAGTCTGTATCATCTACACTCCTCTAGCTCCCCCTTGCATGGGTGGCTTCCGGGTGATTGTGGTATGGCGACACTGCATCTAGTGCAAGATTCCACATGTTGTCACAACATTTTCCCAACTCGTTTCACCGACTTGAGTCATTATACCCCACACAGAGATGCAGCGACACAAGAAATTGCTAGTTATTTTTGGGCATGTTTCGCTTTTTACTTACCATTGCTACAAGTCTTGTGCAGCAATTACACTTATGCAGCTTACGCTTCATTAAATTACTGTTGTCAAACTTTAAATGGATTTAAAAAAATGCAAAAGGTTATTCTGCCTTTGCTGCTCATAGCGTTCGGATGTATAAATAAATAATAATAATAATATATTGTTTAAAAATTCATTATCATCCTCCAGTGAATACATATTTCTCTAACAATACCCTTGTGTACTAAATCTAAAAAATCAATTTGCTGTGTTCAAAATTAGAAACAGTTTGACTATCATTAATGGCTTTTCTCTCCACAACATTTCTACTTTCTATATATGTGTCCATATTTGCAGAGAGATGCATATGTTCTTATGAAAGAATCCTATCTTCACTGTTATCATTTGTGATAGTTATGTCACTAATCATCAGAGCTTTTTGTAATCATAAAGAAATGCCATTTTGGTTTAATAAAAATGAACATTTCTTCAAAGCTGAATATGTTTGGTGTTTACCTATTTATCTTTTGGACTGATTGTCTCCATCTAATGTGACAACCAAGAATAGAAGAGGAATAAGGTTTTAGGTCCCATATGTGACCAGAAACGTTGTTCCTCCTCTGTTCTTGGCTGTCACAAGTGTAACCCCCCTATTTGGGATTATTATTTTTATGTAAAGGGTTAAATATTATGGGCAGTTGCAGGGCGGGGACCTTTTCAATATTCATTGCTAAATAGTTTAACAGAAGTTTAGCTACACCCACCTTCTAGAAGGTGTCTACCCTTTCATCTGGGGTGGGGTGATACAGAAGGATTAAAACACTCTCCCTGTAGCTATCGTGACCTATGAGGTCACTATGAAGTATAAATAATGGGAATAGAGGATTCTGGTCCCTAGACTCCAGGAGGACCCCAAGAGACACCATGAGGGCTCCGGGAGGAACAAGAGGAGGGGGTCTCGCTCTATGTGTTAGTCCTAAATGTGCAACTTTATGTTTAAGAGTATGGTCACCTTTATTGTTTTCTAGTGAGGGAAAAGTGCCCCTTAACTTAGAAGGACTACTGCTGTGTGGAGGAAAATATTTTCACCCTTTGCTACAGTAGAAAAGTGCATGGTCACTCATGGCCTGTGAGCGTGCATGCTCCCGTGAGCGCACGGCACTCAGCTGCTTGCAGAGATAAGCAAATTTGTTTTTGCCGCCCGCTGACACGTCACGTAAGCAGTTTGCCAATGAGGGTGAACCAGCTCTGTGACATCATGGCCGTGCCCCCCAACACGCCCCCCCCCCCGAGCGAGCAACTGGCTGGCCACAAATCCCCCAAGAAAGATGAGTGCCGAGCTCGAGCGCCAGCACGCTCAGCATCTCCGTGACTGCAGCCTTACTGGGGGAAGTACCACATTGGGATTGCTCTAATGCCAATTCCACATCTAGGCACACCAGACCATAATTGTAGTGGTTAGAGGGACCCTGCACAGGATGACAGGTAATGGGAGCCTAGATTGAAGGTGCACCCCTGAACCTAGCCCTGGTAGGTGTCTGGAATTAACTCTAAAGCCTTGAGAGTAAATGGAGTGCACATTCCCATCACCAATACTCTATAATGAAGTGACAAAGTCATGCCTCCCTGGTCAGCTGTCTGAGTCCCAGGGAAGAAACCTGTATGTATAGGAGTTGTCCTTTCAATAAAACCTGTCCTGTTTGCGCAACAAAGTTCCTGGCACCCTTTATCCCCCTTTAACGCTTACATCACTAGCCAGCCAGCCACCAGCACCCTGAGAAAAGGTATGAGAGTCTGTGCACCAACATCTGCACCTTTCCACACTATAGGAGGGGTTACACAATAAATGAAGAATTGCATCATGAACTTGTGAGTAGAGCTCTACTTTGTACCGCTGTCCTAGAGGAAACCTGCACTTTGAAGAATTTGTAACTCCTAAACTGAATTTTTTTTTTAGTCAATTCACATTCTGAGCCTAAACACAAAGGATTTCATCCTGTTGACACAGAATAATGAAAAAAATAATAATGTGAATAGAAATATCATGTGGGATTTACAACAGTATATGACGGACTCAGCGTGGCCAAATGCATTTTCAATGGGCACTTCCACACATGGAAAATTATAGCTTAGCCCACAGTAAAGTCCTCATGACTGCAATTAGTTCCCCACACGTTCTTTAATATCATGTTCCATTTGATTTCTCAGTATATCACATATGGCACATAAAGCATATACACAAATAGAAATCCACCCACATTGTTACCAACTGAAGAAACACTTGATTGGTGTTGCATGAAATGCCTCTTTTTTTTTTTAATCACATGTGGAAATTATCTCACTTCCGTCATTATAATTTGACTTAGGCGGACTTGTGAGTTTCAAACAGGCTCAATAAAATAAAAGCAGCGTGAAAGTGCAGAGATTAAAATGAGATACATGATGCATAAAATGAAGAATCACGTTGCTGAGTTGAATCCGACACCCTGCAGCAAGTTGCCCAAATCAATGGATTATGTCATATGTTGCCTTTTAATTTATAGTTCTTATCCCCGTATACTCTATCTTTCTACTTCCCCTTCCTTATAGATTATAAGATCCTTGGGACAGGGATGTCCTTACATAATGTTACAGTTCCCAATAGAAAGCTAGACTGTCATCTCCCAAAGACATTGCAGCTTTCTATTGGTCTTTAGAGTGAGGCTGAGACCGGTTGTCAATTGCTTTCAGCCAGGCAAGTATTCTTGTCTGTAGGTTAAAAATACTTAAATCTTGGGAACCGAGGAATCCCCAGAGGTTGGAGGACCACAGATCGGATTTAGATTTCAGGTTACTATAAAAAAAAATGCCAATAAGAAGAGCTACTCTGTTAATCTGTTGGAATCTGTTAGATTGTGAGCATCTAAAAACAGGGGAATACTTTTACTGTATCTATTATATAAGTGTATATATATAAATAAAATAAAAAAACAGATACTCAATACCGTTCTGTGGCTAACGAAAGGTTTTTATTTGTGCGAGCGATACACTGATCTCTTCTTCGGGCGATGTTACAATGGATAAAGTAAGAAAGGTTTTTATTTTAAAACAGGCTAGAATGTTATCTGAAACCTATCTCTCTCTCTCTCTCTCTCTCTCTCTCTCTCTCTCTCTCTCTCTCTCTCTCTCTCTCTCTCTCTCTCTCTCTCTCTCTCTCTCTCTCTCTCTCTCTCTCTCTCTCTCTCTCTCTCTCTCTCTCTCTCTCTCTCTCTCTCTCTCTCTCTCTCTCTCTCTCCTCATTTGTATATGACTATTTAACTGTATACGATTATTTGCTGTAAAATATGTTGTTGTCTTGTAAGTGGACAATAACAATCATGCAAATTGATTTAAAATAAATATAACAGCAATTCATATAAGCATATGGACAGCAAATATTTCATTATGGATTGGGGACAGTTCTAAAAGTTTTGTTTGCAATCTGCACCAACACCTTTATGTTCAAAACTAACTATTCATTTATAAACCAGGTGAATTTCTTACTCCAACATAACTGAAATCCAAACTGTGGATTTATTATATATTTGGGGAAGTTATTCAATCTTTTGCTTCACTTCTCTTTAATGGCCTAATCGAAGGGCATAAGAAACAGATGCATTGTCTACCTCCAGGGAATATGGCATGCAGGACTAGCCACTGAGTTGGCTTTCATAGCTAAAACAGATGAACATTCAGTCAGTGCCAGCTCAGAATGCTAAGTGTGTTATTCGCCACTTCATTCCATTGTCCTCTTGGGTTGCTTTGGAAGCTAGGGCTGTGCATATGGCAGTGCAACATATTGCAGGGTTAATGGGCAACATCACTATTTGGTGACAAATTCTTGGGAAGCACATGAGACCAAAGACAATTATTTACCAAAGCAGAAAAGGCTGCTTTTTAATATTAGGACGCTCGGAGCAACTAGGCCAACCAGGCCATTTCCAGTCCCTTCGGTGTGCTGCATCACACATTCATGTTACAAACGACATGATGGATTATCATGAAATCCAGTCAAACTCAGAGATCTAAAATGATGCAAGGTTCTACTTAAAGGCAGCAAGAAACAACAGTCTTCTACCTACAATAACCAATTCACTTCATACATTTGGGTATAGGAATCAACTCACAAAAAGTGTGCCGAGGCACATGCAAGACAATTTATTTTTGCTACTCGTATTTTCTTTAAATCTAAAGAAACTGGCTACTTAAGTTTCCTACATATGTCCCACGTTGTTAGCCAGAGAGTAAAAATCGTGTAACCCACTACATCGGTAGTTTTTATTCCTCTGTAGGGCTGGAGACATATATAAACAATCCACCTCAACAGACAAATATAGAAAGGCTTTCTGCCTTAGTTAACAACAGTGCGTGTTTTGTAAAAGCAAGTGTAACACTCCTTAATGTGCTACATATTGTATATCATCCTTTTCCTCCATTGTGACCATTTGGTTCCAAATTCATGATGACATCATCATATATAGATACAAAATCTTAAAATGGAGCATTAATTCCTCAGATTTACCATTTAAACATGTCAGCTATTGATTAATTTTGGTAAGAAGTATTGCCAACATATATACAGTATGCACTTATAATTTTAATGTACTATATTTAGCCACTTTTCCTACAACTATACATATGTAACAACAACTATAGGATGTAAGTCAGTGTCCCTATGCAAATATTGTTTAAGGGAATTAGCTTTACTGGTATTTCACACTATTACAGCTCACTTGCCAGATTCATCAGCCTCCGATTTGTGTGAAAAGCAAAGAAGGTGTGAAGAAGAAAGTGCAAAGACCTAGGGTTGTGATAATTTCACTGTGTTGTTTTGATAGCTTGAGCTTGGCAAGAGGATAAAAGTTCCATTGTACTTTTTGAGTAAAATTTTGTGTATAAAAGAGATATTTGAATATTTGTATTCAGAATGTTTCTGTGCAATGATAGTCATAGATTGCCCTTATTAGCTCATTATCTTTCTTTGTTATTCTTCACCATAGATGTGCTAAACACTTTGGGGCCTACTGTATGTACTAAGGCAATTTAGGAGCAAAACTTGAGAAAATTGCATCATGTTTGTGTTGCTCCTTTTGGCTCCAATGTACAGTATCAAGGACTTTCCTCCACGCGTTTCACTGTGCATCAGCTTGTGTTTTTGGGAGTGTCAATAGAAAGGGTTAGAGAGGAGTTACAGAGTACACAGATTATATTGAGATGTACTCAGGAACCGTGCAAGGGTATTCAACGCCCTAGGCGAACCTTCAGCCTTGACCCCCCGCCTCCCCCAACCCCACCACCAATAAACGTTCAGAATGTATTTTTCTAATTGAAACATTCTCTCCGCTCTCCCTGACTCTCTCTCTCCCCCACTTTCCCCTCCACTATCTTTCCTTCCACTCTCACCAACAATCTATTTCCCCCCCACTCTCCTCAACACTCTCCCCACCCACTTTCCCTGACACTGTACCCCCCACCGACATGCTCTCTCCCCCACTGACACTCTTTCTCCCCCTCACACTGATACTCTCTACCCCCACTGACTCACTCTCCTCCCACTGACACTCTCCCTCCCTCCACTATCTCTCTCCCCCACTGACACTGACACACCAGAACAGATACACAAACACACACACCAGGAGAGAACATACACACACACACACACACACACACACACACACACACACACACACACACACACACACACACACACACACACACACACACACACACACACACACACACACACACACACACACACACACACCAGGAGAGAACAAACACACACACAGGACTCACCTCTCTCCAGTCTATGCTACTGTCTCCTGTTTGGCCCACCCCCAGACTCCTGACAGCTCCTCCTGATTGGCTGCTGCAGAATAATGCAGCCAATCAGGATGGATGAAACGGCCCAGTCCCCTAGCAACAACCCTACTCTCCCCTGCTCGGGGAATCCACCACCTGGTTTTGAAACTGCATTAGGCAAACTAGGCACCTGGCACCCCCTACATTTTGCCACCCAAGGCGGCCGTCTAGTTCGCGTAACGGTTAAACCGGCCCTGGATGTACTGTGCACCTCTGTGCATCACGTTTTCTCCTTAAAATCTGTGTCCAAAAATCTGCCTGAGGCGACATTACTTTGTTGCTTAAAAATGTGCACCATACGTAACCCAGGTTGTGCTGAAAGCTGTGTAATACGGCAGGAATAAGCTTCTAGGGCTCCATGTTAAAATGGACGTAGAGCAAAATGTGACACACTGTGCTCATTTCCATGACATTTCCCATAATCACTGACTGCAGTGGAAGCACTGTGTGCTAAGAGATAATGGTGAAAGGCAGGTAGCAGACCTGGCTGAGACATTTAAATGTTCTCCCAAGTGGTATTTTTATTTGCTGTGCACCTTATGCAAGAAACTGGAGCAACATGTTTGGCACATATAACGCAATTGTGGAGCAAAATTGGAGCAGTGCGTCAAAATACATGTTTGTGTATGTTGATACTGAAGGACCTTTGTGTGTACTCAGTTTGCTCATGTTTATACTCTTAGTTAATTGTGTTAGCAACTTTAAATTGTCCCTCTGAATTTTGTCTGAAGCCCATATTGAATAGGCTGTGAGCCTGATTCCACATGCTGAAGACTTTTGTACTAGAATGCATTTGATTGTTGCTGAATTCTGCAGCATCGGGAAGTTGCTTTATAGCATATTGATTAGGGCACTACACTATGTCCCCATTGTCAATAACTGGCATTGGCATCTGCTGTGCAATGTACTTTTTGACAAGGGGGATTAGGCAGGATTTATGCCTATAAAGTACACCCAGTTTAGAATAGATTTTGGATGTCAGGATGTCAATATTCATATACCCAAAATATTTAAAACTAGTAACTGAGGCAAGATTAGTGTTAGAGTTGGATCTGATCAGTACCTCTGTCGTTGGAAGATTTAGAAATTGAAAGGTGATTTGTGCAAAAATAGACTAATTAGGGCTAGAACAATTTGATATTTCCCAGATCTCTAGCTCATTACATTACATTCAGTTCTCTTTGAACTACTTAGGCGTGCATTGAATGGAGCCACACTGGCCAACATGTAAACGCTCCTATCAGAAGGAAAATGGAAAAGATTAGTGTTGAACCGGGTCCTACTTTAAAAAAAAAAAACGGGTACCGGCCAAAATTAAATGATCTACCCGGCAGGGTACCCGGTTACCCCGTTGGCACTTACCTGGGGGTGGAGGAAGACAGTGGCGACATCTAGTAAGGTCAACAGCGGTCCTGTGGCGGTGGCAGCATCAGAAGTGTGTGTTCAGCCCGCGCGGGAGCTGCAGGACTCTATGGAAGTGTGAGCTGGGGAACCATGTGACAGGAGCAGAAGCGTTCCTATTGGACAGGACCTCTGCTGACTTGCCTAGATGTCGCCGCCGTCTTCCTCACGGGTCTTTCTCGCCTTCCGTCGCTGATAGCAGGTGAGTGATGATGTATTTTTCAGCTACCCTGACATTACCTGATAGCGGGTAATACCCGGCGTCAGGCCTACTACTCAGGGTAATGTCCGGGTAGCTGACAACCTACCAGGTAATGCCAGGTACTCGGTACATCACTAGAAAAGATCCCTTATCTTACATTGACTTGTACTGGGTTGGTGAAGCATTTATTAGCAGTGGTTGCAGTGTCATTAAAAAGTAGTGATCTGGGCTTGACTGCAGGGAAACATAATGGTTTACAACAAGAGGCAAAAAGCTCCTTAGATATCATTTGTAAAACACATGATATAGAACAGAAAATAGAATATCAACACTGTTGATCATGGAGAAATGAGGGGGGGAAGGGGGAATACTTTTGTATAGCGAAATATAAAGGAGTCCCACAGATAAAAAGGGAGAGTTGGTTTTTATGGTCAAGATCACAGGGGGTTAAATGAGCGAGTAAAAACATTGAGTGATTTCTCCAAGAGATTTAAATATGTTAATTCTCTAAACTCAATCCTCCAGTATTCAGACAGTACTTTATGACCAACGTTTGCTGCACTGATTAGGGTTGCCAGGTGTCCAGTATTGAACCGGCATTGAATTGAATATTTAGTTACTCTGTTTGGTAAAAAATGAGAGATAATACCGGACATTTATGTGTGCGGGGGGAGGGAGGGGACGACATGTATGTGTCCGGTATTACCTCTCCAAACTTAGTAGCCAATTGCGGGATTTCTCCTGAGAAGGGATAGAGCAGGGCGGCTGCTGCTAAGGGGCTGGACAGCTTCCTCCATCCTGATTGGCTGCTGCTGTGTAATGCAGCCAATCAGGATGGAGGTGGCAGGAGCCTGGTTGTGTGGCCAAAGAGCAGAGGAAAAGCATGGAGCAGAGAGAGGTGCGGCTGTGTCCTGTGTGTATTTGTTCTGTTTTTTCCTGGTGTGTGTGTATCTGTACTTGTACTGTTTTGTGTGTGTGTGTGTGTGTGTGTTTATGTGTGTGTGTGTGTGTGTTTGTGTGTGTGTGTGTGTGTGTGTGTGTGTTTTCTCTGGCTGTCCTGTGGGAGTGATAATGACAGGGAGGGGTGAAAGAGGATGAAGGGAGGGGTGGGGTGAGATAGGATGAAGGGAAGGGGGGTGAGAGTGGATGAAGGGAGAGGGGGTGAGAGAGGATGAAGTGAGGGGGGTGAGAGAGGATGAAGGGAGGGGGGTGAGAGAGAATGAAGGGAGGGGGATGAGAGAGGATGAATGGAGGGGTGAGAGGATGAAGGGAGGGGGTGAGAGAGAATGAAGGGAGGGGGGTGAGAGAGGATGAAGGGAGGGGGGTGAGAGAGGATGAAGGGAGGGGGTGAGAGAGGATGGAGGGAAGGGGGTTGGATATGTGGTGTCAGTATCCCCGCCATTTTTAAATCCTCTGGTTCACAGCCTACGTAACCAGGGGATTTAAAGGCTGCAGGAGATACCGGCAACCCTTACTGGGGCCTGTATGTCGGGAAGTAGGGGGTCCCCGGGGCTGAAATCAATACGGTTCAGCTCGGGAGACCTCCTGCTCCCGTACACTATTAGTAAAATTCACATTAAAGCAACTTCATTACCTTAGCAGCTATATATATTTGTCCTAACTGCTATGTTGCATGAAAAATACATTGACACAAGTATTCCTCCAAAATTCCAAATGTATTTATTTCTCAATAAAGTATGAAGGATATGATTTGCTTAAAGGATACTTATTTTAGATAACATAAGTGGTCTTGTATGTTCTATGGAAGAATAGAATCTGAGTCATCTATGGAAGAATAGCATTTTCAAATATTGTACCATATTATACCAATATTGTTCTCTTCTGCATAAAAAATGACGACGTTATAAGGAAATGTGGGTTGTTTACTAGTCTTTTAGCTAGGAAACGTGGGCCAATATTGATTCAAAAAACAACATCTATTTATTAAAGAAATAACACTGTTACTTTCTGTGGGATTCTTTTTGTTTCCCAAATCGGGTACAGATTTTTGCCCCAGTTTTGCAATTGGCAGACCTGGTATCTCGCCGCTCTTTGATTGGTGACATTCCAGAATAAGAACCAGGAAATTGCATGCATAACTTAATCATCCTGTGGGAGTGAAGGTGTGCAGAAGCTTAGCATCCTTTTGTGTATCTAGATCTTAGTAAACATCACAGGACCCGTCACACAAGGGCCCTTGTGACATTCACATTCCCTTTGTGTTTTTATGGCAAGTTAATATTTAACAAATATTTCTAAAATGATGATTATCTGTCATAGTTCCCCTTTTAAAGCGCAATATTTCGCTGATAGGATTAATATTCCAGCAATATTACCATACTCATAGAAACAAATGTATATATAAAGCATAATTTTGTTTTACTTACAATAATTACTTAATATTCTTATTTTTTTCCAAATATGTATCAGGGGAATCTGGTGGAAGGAAAATTGCATTGACAACATTTTTTACCAGGAAGTAATATATTGAGACTTACCTCTCGTTTTCAAGTATGTCTTGATGACAATACATGCTTACAAATACTGTACATGGTTACATTAAATGACCAGGGTTTTACATTATATATAAAGACACTGCATGAAATGTTAAAGATGATATATGTTATGGGCATATGCATCAGTTACAGGACTAGATTAAAATGTGAGACAGCTGTAGTCTTGAAAGAAGTTAGTCTAGTGGCGGCTTTGAGAATCTCAGGACAATTGTTCCAGTTGTGAGGGGATCATGGTGATGGGGATGTCTCCATAGTCTTGAATCCATAGAATGTCTGTCAGGGAGGAAACAGGTGCATTTCCATGTGTTCACCTGAATTGGTCATAATTAGTGAAGAGTTGAACAGTATGTTTATAATACCTCACATGATAACCTCCCCCAACCCCCACCCCCGGGATGCCATCTGTTGCTTCTCTCTCTCTCTCTTCCTTTCGCGCTTTGTGGCCAGCAAAAATACACAAATAGTCATCGACTAAATGTTAAATGTAGGCGTAGTAGAGAGAAATAACATGGAGTTTAAGAACCAAAGAAAATACAAATTAAGTGCCGTTGTTATTTCCTTATTTAATTATTTCTGAGGCATCGCTGCATTGCGCAACGTGTTACAGAGTTGGAACAGCTTCAAGAGGTTGCATAACCCTTTTTTATGTTTATTAAAAGTGAATGCACCTAGAAGTCACATGTCTCGTTACATTCCTGTAAGTAAATACAGTGGACATTTTGGAAAAACTTTACAAATTCTATTGCCTCTATGACATTTCATGAACCTCTCGGGGTCCCTTATGACATTCGCCGAATCCCATAGTATTATTCTTTCTACTAGGGCTGTTTGCAACTGCATGTCTCTGGGGGAAGTTCAAATTCCATTCTTGACATTGGACTGGGAAGGAGGGGGGAAAGGGGTGAGGCAAATCGGAGCCACGTGTTCACAAAATTGTCCACATAACTCTGAAGACACAGTGGCTTTGACAGCTGGCACTCTGTGGCAATGGACATTCTGAAAGGACTCTCCATGGCTGTGAAGAACTACACACAACACGCACTACACAAGAAGTGCTGATAATATAATAAATACGCAAAACCTTAAAAACTGGCCACTGACATTAAATAATAACTGACTCACTGGGCCGTGGCTGCATTTTGCTTTGATGAATCTTTTCCAAAAATCTCCTACCTTCACTTTTGCTAAAAATGTATGTGTACTATTTCAACTATGACATGTGTTATTGCACAGAGAGGGGATACTCTGTCAATATATACTGTATATTCCTTATATTCAGTTGTTATGTTTATGATTCACAGGGTCCTTGTCCTAAATCTACCCACTTGTGAAAAGCAAAGTAAGTTGCAATATTTTTATCAACTTAAAATGTTACTCTTAATTCTGCCTTACACAATGAACAGTATAGTAAATCTGCTAATGCACGATATTCATAATAACAACAATTATTTTGCTATTGCCTTTATTTGCCATTGGATGAAACATTTGCATTGCAAAAGTAGATTTTCTTTTCCTCTTTCGATCTTCCTCATGGAGCCCAGGTAGGTCAAGGAACTAACTGATGGAGTTTACACAGGTCACATGCAAATACTAAAAGTAAAAAATGATGAAATTACAGAGAGTTGGTCATGGCCACGATAAGAAGCCAAAGAAGATAACCTAATCTGTTTGCTTTGTGCAAATATTCACCCCCACCCCCCTCTGGGAGATTTTGCCCTGGCTACAGGTCTGTGTGGTGCTTTGTACCTGTTTGGCTCCAGGAAAGATGAGCTTCCGCGATGTTGTGGGGAACAGGACAGGCTTTTGGTGATCCTCAGACTCTCAGTTTGATATCATTAGGGCCTCCAGTCGCAGTAGGCTTCAGGGATCCTGAGACAGTCCCCTCCACGACAGATATCTTTCATACTCCTAACGAATTGGCTTTTACTCAGGCAGTAGTATATAAAAAGGATCTTTGATCAGGCAGCCACTGCGAATGTCATTGTAGTTAGGTATCGATCTCAGATCTCTGGATGGTACCGGCCTTCTGATAATGGTGAGGCTTAGAGCTCTGTTAGATCTTGGGCCCCAGGAGGGACTGCAGCCATGTCTCAGCCCCAGGAAGGGCAGAGCTGAACTCCTCTCCCTTCCCCGGCTGGGTAGGACTCTATAATTTGGAGTGCTTCCTCCCTAATGCAGAAAGGGAAGAGCATAGGCTCTGCACCATGATTGGCTGCAACACAGACCCAGTGTCACCTCCTCTCCTGCCACTCAGGGAGGCTGCATGAGGGGGTAAACCCCACAGGATAGCCTGTCACTGTCTGTATCTATTAGAATTTATGTGACAGGAAGGCAGAAAGATAGTCTGAACCAGCCATGGCTATATGTAGAACATTCAGAAATGCCCAAAACTGTTAACCAGTAACAGCTGTTAACATTAAAAAAAATCTATTAAAATAAAAAACAATTAAACCAAATGTAACCTATAATAATCCCAGAATAATCCCACAGTGCATTACCTGGCCATGCATGCTCCAGCAGGATTAAAGCAGGTTTTCCAGTCAGGGTTTTAATGGGTAAGTAATGTCCTATTTTATGGGCTTATTACTGTGTCAAAAAAGGCGCACATATTTTGTCAAGATCAACTGTTGGTGCGCTTGTTCCCATATCATATTAACATTTCATGTGTTTTAATGCCTGCATGCAGATTGTATAAAGCATTGCCTACATGGATGACACTATAAACGTATATACATACACCAGCAATAAAAACAGCTTTGTAATTTGAGATATCTTGTGGTATTCCAAATTTCCTTTTTAACTTCTTTGATGTACTTCTTGATTGCAAAATGCAAAAGACTAAGCATAAAGCGGCAATCCCTGCTGGCGTTGTGTTTTGCAAAGTTTTTTATTTATAATTGAACTCTGTTAATTTCAGCTCTGGGGAACCCCTACTTCCCTCCATAGAAGGTGTTGGTAGCCGCTCTGCTCCGCTACCAGAGGTCACATAATGGCGGTGTTTCCAAGTTCACATACCCTGTGGGCCTAGGAAGCCATTATGTAATTAGTGCATCTTCCTATTGGCCCATGTGATGTCGGAGCGGCTACCGGCACCCCTTACAGAGATAAGTATCTCTGGAAACAAGGGATCCACGGAGTTGAAATTAATGGGGTTCAGCTCTGCTTCAATCCTAAATAAGAATAAAAATAAAAAATCAATGGCTCGGATTGCTCCTTTGAAGTATAGATTTACATTTATAAGGAACAGTGTGACCACTGTTAAGTGTTTCTTGTATTTTCTTTATGACACTATGTTCATGTATAAAAAATTAAAACAGCTTTATTTTACCTAAATCGGGTGGTCCCTTGTAGCTCATCCATGGTCCTCAGTGGCGGATTTCCCATTAGGTCCGGGCCCAACACTAATTGCCCGGGCAGAGCGTGGGGCCTCTGTAAAGTTCTTGCCTCCTCCTTCAGCATTGTGGTGTCACATGGTGTCACTTGATGCTGCAACACTGAAGGAGTAGGGCGGCACTGCAGGAGGAGGCGGCATCAAGGTAAGCGATTTTTAAATCCGCCACTGGTGGTCTCCCATGTATCAGGACCCACCCCCTCGCCCCCTCCCCCGGTTCTCAAGATATTGGTCTTTTTTTTTATGCCGGTTTTGTCACAAAAATAAATACAAAGATGGCTACCAGGACTACACACATGGCCATGGGTCATCAATAGAAAGCCGATTGGGGCATTCTATTGGCTGCCGGAGTGAGCACTGCCTCTGCAACCATTTTGTGTCCGGCGGGCAGATATTCTACATGGTTCAAGAGCCGTGTGAAATGGGATGTCACCAGATCTGTCAGGGAAAAACAGAGCAGCCCTGCTAGAACAAACACACTACAGTGCGGAATGCTGCTTTAAAGATTAACACAAAGAAGCTTTTCTTTGACATTCCATATGTATGGGGGAGGGGGGAGAGAGAGAGGGAGAGGGAGGGAGAGAGAGGGAGAGAGAGAGACTGTTTTTTATTTACAAATTAAAGGTTCAATTTTCTCAATAAATAATTGAATGCAAAGCATATTACTTTGTGTTTTTAGAACATATATATGTATGTATCTATACCTTTATTTATATAGTGCCATCCAGGTACATCGCGCTTCACAGCAGTAACACACATGACATAATAATATAACACAGTGGGAATAAGTGCTTAAACAATGAAAGTAACAATAAGAAAGGGAGTCCCTGCCCCGAAGAGTTTACAATCTAAGTGGTAAGTAGGGAGAACTTACAGAGACAGGATGAGGGTGTTATGATAAGGGCGTCTGCAAAGGTCCAGGTCATCCAGCGGAGCTACCCATATGTGGAAAGAGAGGGTGCCAGTTGGATATTGAGGGGAAGGGCATTCGAGAGGTGTGGGGCAGTCAGTGAGAATAGTGTGTAGTGAGAAACTAGGACTGAGGAGGAGCAGAAGAGTGTAAAGCTTTAAAAGTGAGGAGGATAATTATGTAAGTGATAGAGTTTAATAGGAAGCTGGGAGAGTGATTTCAGGAAGGGAGACACTGAGACAGATTTAGGAAAGAGTAAAGTGATTCTAGCAGCAGTGTTTAGGGTAGATTGTTGGGGAGACAGGTGAGAGACAGGAAAGGGGCATATTTTGCAATGTTACGGAGGTAAAAACAGCAGGTTTTAGCTACATTGTGAATGTGAGAAGAGAATGTGAGGGAGGAGCCAAATGTGACCCCTACATCATGTAAATCCTATTAAAATTAGGCAAAATAGCTTTCCTACTTTATTTATAGTTTTCAAGTTTCTTGATATCTGACACAGAAAGGAAAAGAAGGCTTTGTGGACATGAACACCACTGTAGCTCATGACAAAGCTCACTTTGCAACTGCGGACCCCATTAAGGTATATAACTGCTATGGAAGAAAAAGAAAAAGAAGAAGAAGAAGAAGAAGATTAGTACTCTAGTCATATTACAAATGTGTCTACTTACTGTATGATAAGCATGTCATATCCTTATTTATTTCACAAACATCTATTGTCCATAATAATCTCACTGGCCAAAACAACGGATAATTTCATTGTCATGCATAGAGGGAATAATTTTCAGGGAGAAAACAGGCATTTGACAAATGCTTCCACTTAAATAATGGGAGAAAAGCTGTCATAATTATTAAAGCGTTAGCAAGCATGTTTACAATACAATACTTCACATTATAAACAGAGCATGAAAGCTCTAATAAACACATTACACTTCAAGTGCCACAAAATCTCTTGCTTCTCTCATGCTTTTTGTGGGCACTTCATAAATATACATAGGCAGCCATTAATTAGATGCTCAATAAAGAAGTTAATAAAGGTAAAAAATAAATTACAAAAATGCATAGATGTTGCCAACGTTATTGACGACCAAATAAAATATGTATCATTTGTTATTATTTGTTTATAACGGACCAACATTTTTGTAATGAATTCTAGAAGTTTTCTTAAAAATACGTCAATGCAGCTGCTGCAATGAAGATACATTTATTTTGTAGAAACATTGCCTGTACTATAATTAAAAGTGAATGCACCTTTATGCTATGTGAAAAGCAGTAATGTTACACCCCAGCTGTAAGTGAAAAGAATCAAAACCTTTACAAATTACTAAACAATACATATACCTGCCCAGTTTTTTCAAAGGCACCAATCAACTAGTTTTCCCTTTAACAAATACATCATGGTGATCAGTTCATTAGTTCAATTTGATCCTGTGTGGGAATGCACCTTTACTCTGTGTATGAATTATCTCATGAAGCCACCCAGGCAGATAAGTCAAACTGTAATTGATATGACACTTTAAATTAAAGGAGTGAAGAAGAGAAAATTGCTCATCTATACAAAAATGCCCCATACACCTCACTTCACTTTATCTTCATGACAGAATGTACTGCTAATGAGACAAATCAACTGCACATAGGTCCCTCTTAACGTTTATGGTAATGGGTCAGGACACAATTTATACTTCCACCACATAGGTGGGATCCATGGATTGTTGAGATATTTGGAAGATAAAATAGCCATGTTTTTCTACAGTAAACTAAAATACCACTGTTAGGTACATCTGCATGTCTCAGAGATGTCTGCAACCCTGCCTTTCCTCATTATCGCTTAGCAAAACAATGGTTTTCTGACATTTTGCAACAAGATGTTGTTTCTGATCACAAAGATAACAAAGGCCCTATCTTTGGTGAAGGAGACGGATAGTATCGGGAGAGAGTGTTATAAAAACCATAACATACACTCTCTCTAAAGAGGCCCTGATCTGTCATGGGCACTTACTTCCACCATCTGCAATGATCCACTCTGGCTCTGAGTTCACATTTATAATAATTAGCCTGCAATTTCCTGCCCATTCTGAAATGACAAAGCGATAGTTGAAGGTGCTTCCTGAATCCTGAGCCTGCAGCTGTGAATCTGGGAGGAGGTGATACAGTGTGTTTGGCTTTCTTTTGTGATGATGATTGAGGGTTTAGGAGCTCTGCAAGACTTCTCAAGAGAAAAAAATCAAAAACAATGAAGAAGGAAAATGAACACCCCCTGCTCGCAAACTCCTATAAGTGTGCAGCAAAGTTTCCATTCTGAAAATGAATTTGTTGAGAGAACATAATTAGGAAACTTATGTAATCATAACAACACCTGCTTCTGAACCAATCCCACCAGCACTAAAGCAGCCTAACATAGCCCGATTATAATAGATTTTAAGCAGAAGTACTACATTAGCTCTACCAGAGTATTAAAAGAAGGTTTAACATTTTGCAGACCTGCCCCATATGTACCAAGCGTCACAAACAACATGAACATCTAATTTTACATTGTGTCAACCTGAAATATTTGAACCGGAAATATTTTTTCCAATTGTTGGGGCTCGCAGAATGGACTGCTCTAGGTGTACACAAAAATAGACAGACAGTCCTGAATCCGGTACGACAAGATATCTTGAAGGGATTTGTAGATTTATCAATATGAATAATCTTGGTGAGTCAAGGGAAATATGTTGCTTGTACGGGATTGTTTAACTTCTAAAATCCAATAATCTGGCATATTCACATATAAATTGATACTCATAATAGGTGGAAAACAAACCTAGTATGGGTGGAAGCAGGGATAATATGGACAGATTGACCTAATGAAAGCCTAATGAAAGCCGGTCTGTCCAGTTCTCCTAACCACCAGTAAGTTCTGCCTCTGGAGTATACGGAATAAGTGTCCACAATCAGGAATACTGAAGAAAAGCCCCAAAGGAGGGTACGTACTCACTTCCTGATGCACTAATGTATACAGCCTCTTGACTCTTTATCATGGCGTGCTCCCATCCGGTAAATAGCCACTGTAGAAATCCCAATGAGGGTTGATGGTGCACAGCAAAATGAAAAACAAGAGCTCTGCACAAACGAAAATTAAAAGAAATTTAATGGAAGGGTGACATAGGATGAAGAATGTGGGTAAGGAAATCACTAACACTCAGAGTGTTTTCCTTACCCACATTCTTGATCCTATGTCACCCTTCCATTAAATTGCTTTTAATGGAATTTCTGGTATTTCTACAGTGCTGTAGACGTACAGATGTAAATGTTATGTACTAAAGAAGAATATATCTATGCCCCCATAAAAACGAGTAAGCATGTCGAAATCATCTGTCAAGTTCTACTTGACTGAAAACGTTTGTTAATAATGTTACTACAGAATTAAGTTGCTTTGTTTTAACCCTAGAAATGTATTTAACACATCAGGGATGTTTATTATAAAGATTACCCAAATGCATTTACTTAACAGTATGGCAAGCATATTATAAACAATATTAAACTAATCTTTTATATCTACTAATACTAGTTATAAATACAAAAAAAAAATCATTTAAATTGCATCAATCAGGTAATCAACATGACTTCATATATACGACACTTTTTCTGAAGGTTTGTATTAGTTTTTAGCTAAAAAATATTGACATGCATTTTTTTAAATAATTACAAATATAATCTTATTACATAAAGACCCTCTATCTCTGACTCTTTGAAAGTACAGGGGACTTTGTAACCTGTA
The DNA here is from genome assembly GCF_040206685.1 of Ascaphus truei. Taxonomy (NCBI): domain Eukaryota; kingdom Metazoa; phylum Chordata; class Amphibia; order Anura; family Ascaphidae; genus Ascaphus; species Ascaphus truei. The sequence goes on from NC_134483.1 coordinate 321,283,701, forward strand.
GTGTATTGTAGGTTGGTCTTACTACCCTTATCTTTGATGAATCTATCCCATGTCACTGTTAATTTTCCAAATTATAATGTAGTGGGCATCCACAAATCTGATGTGATTTATTACTTGGTGAAGCAAACAAGATTGGCAATCTTTTTGTTTGGGTGATTGGCAATTACCCATCTCCCATTTGAATTCATTGTCAGAACGGAAAACAAAATTTTTCAGACATTCAATATATTGACATGTTGCTGTTTTTCGCTTATTCGTGACGTACGTGCACCGCTCCCCAACTACGTGTCAAGACTCATTATCTTGCTCACCTGTCTCCTGCACCTCACAGTCTATTCCTTTCCTCCGCAGAGGCCGCTCCTCCGCTCCACCCCTGTCTCATTGGACTCTCTCACACATATATGCTCAGCTCTCTCACTCCTTCTTTGGATGAGCATAGCTGACAGAGAATTGTAGCCTTGCTGTTCCCACGTCCCTGGTCCTGTTGTTTTGCCTTGCCATGCCTGTCTCTGTGTTTGATCTCCTGTGTACCGACCCGGCTAGACTTTGGATCCTGCAAACCTTGACTATCCACTCTCCAGACGTGCCTCCGCTGCTGTGGGTGGCGTGTTCTATACTCTCCCACCTCAGAACCGGGGTCCCGCCTTGTTCGTGGTGAGCGCAAGCGTTACAGTCACCAGTAGTGGTTACCCACTAAATCACTAATTTAATGCTAAATCATAAATGAAGACGTGAAAAACTTTAAAGAAGTTTCAAAAATTGAAATATATCTAGTTAAAAGTAAAAAAATAAACCCTAAAATAAAATGATAATAATAAAGACTATTTAGGACAGGTGTGGAAAACCTTTATTTTCAGGCGTGTCAATAAATGGGCACAATTTTTGTTTGCGGGCCACTGTCCTCCTGCCACTGTCCTCACTCAATTCCCTCCCACCTCCTCTTACTCAATTCACCCCTCGTCCTCTTACTCAATACCCCATCCCCCCCACCCACCACCACCACCTCTTCATACTCAATTCTACCCCCTCCCCTCACACCTCTCCTCCTCTCTAAGAATTTTACTTTGGGGGCTGGGGAAAGACTCCGGTCATGTGGCAGAGGGGGAGCTGGGGCACCACTGGCAGATGCAGAAATTGGGTCCAACTTCTGGGTGGGCTAAACTTCCAGCGACAGACGGATGCACCATCACGAGGTGATGGCGGATGGACAAGGGAATGGTTGTAGGCCATTCCATTAACATTAGCAAAAATGTAAACATGAACATGGAGTTCTGTTGATAA